>NW_026971177.1:0-51110 GCF_963678635.1 Symsagittifera roscoffensis
AACAGCAACGCAGGTCCGGACGCCATGACGTAGGCAAGCACTTGGGAGATGATGAACAGGACTCTAGAGGCCTTCGCAACGAGGAACACTGACTCGAGCGATCGGAGAGATGGAAAATCAAGTAAACATTTCAAGAAGCCAAAGGAATTCAAAGACGACTCCGATGGATGCATCGACACTTGGGTGGAAGTGATGAGATTACACCTAGAGCAAGATAACTTAAATGATGAAAGACAAGCATGCACAGCCATACTCAGCAACTTAGAAGGCACGGCATTAAAATGCGTGGTTGCAAAGAAAGAAGAAGAACGCGATACCGCGGACAAGATCTTCGAAATATTGCTGAATCGATTCGGGTCAGGCATGAAGGGTCACCAAGCGATGATGCGATTTGAAAAGAGAAGGCAGAGGGACGACGAGTCAATAGATCGGTTCCTAGATGACCTCGAGAGCTTGAGAAGAAGGAGTGGCCCAGAGGAGTCGACAAACAGAAGAAACTTTAGCATTGCCTCGAAGTTCATTGATGGGGTAAAAAGTGATGACTTAAGGACAATGTTAGCAACATACTACACATTGTCGAAAGACAGCGCACCAACCCCAGAAGAAATGAGACAGAAATCAAGGGAATACATGCTGATGAAGCCCAAGAAATACTCATATTCAGAAAACAGGAACACGCAAGGGGGAGGCCAACCCCAGAGGTCATCATGGTACAAACCTAGAGATGATATGGACAAGCGCAGATCATGCGCGAACTGCGGTTCGGCGGATCACCACGTGGCTGACTGCACAACATACAAACAAGGCATGAAGAGCCTAGGATACGCACCGGATGAGGAGGACATGAGCCAGATGGAGGAACACGAGTACTATAATGGCTTAATCATCAAGATAGGCGCTAGATGCTTCTTCTGTAACCAGGAGGGGCACTTCAGAATGGATTGTCCCTTGTTCTGGGAAGCGGTCAAGGACCAGAGTCACCCCAAACATAAGTTGGCATTAGCGGCGGTGCAGAATCAGCGGAACAGGCAAAACGAGTTTGAATCGAGGAACTTAGGAGCACCAAGCACGGAATTGCCGACGAAGACAGTGAAAGCAGTAACACATCTTAATGGTGCGATAGAATCCGCGGCCGGGAACTCTCTAGAGATAAATTATGAGAAAGCGGCGACGGAAGCAATTGCCAAAGTGAAACAGGATCTAGCTGCGAAAGAAATAGAGCAACGACTAAAGCTGGAGATCGATAGACAGAATTTTAACGAAGCATTAACCGGATCGAACCCAACACCAGAGGCTATACCGGGCTCAACAAAGACCGGGAGTTGTAACACTGTAAAAATGGTGACGGGTAAGCCATTTGGCATATCGAAAATCGGGGCAAGAATAATGTCGATAATCACAGTGGGCGGCCACGAGGTAACCAGAAAGTTGAGCGAACCGAGCGACCAGACAATAATGCACATTGACGTGTATGCAGATTACTTGAGTGGCATAAGCCCACAAACGACTTCTAGAGCGCTGAGAGCACTACTCATGAGAGGGGGCAGCAAGTCGGTACGTGTTAATAACAGATATACTGAAGCTTATGGTCCACACGAGGTGATGCTAAATATAGATGGGATCAACATCTATACCAAGACGATGATAACATGTGACGAAGACCTAATTGGGCAAATCTATGTAGGGAAAGAAGAGTTGAAAGTGAGATCGATTGGACACTGCGCCATGCTTGAAGAAGATGGAATGCACATCGGGACGGAGGCAGATGTGACAGGGCACGTGCTAGATATAAGTGGCAAAAAGACTCAGTTGCGTGGGTTACTTGATACGGGAGCAGTCTTGAGCGTTATACCAATCGAAACTTGGGAACGGATGGGCTTTGACAAAGGTGACTTGATAGACTCGAGAATACGGCTGTCAGCTGCAAACAAAGGGGCCCTTCGGGTGCTGGGCAGGACGCCGATAATAGCCCTCAATTTGGGGGAACGTAACCTGTGGATGAGCTTTATCGTGGTAGAAAACCTAGATGAATCTGACCAATTCATTTTGGGCAGAGACTTCATCAGGAATTTCGACGTAACGATTGATCTAAATAACGCAATGTTCAGGATACGGAACCCGGATAGGAGGTACGCAATCAAACCGGTAAATTTAATAATGGCAAATGAAAACAAAGCACCGGTATTCTTGAGTAGGAGGGTGAGGCTAAAAGCTAATGAAGCGGCAATCGTAAGCTTGAGGATGAAAAACTACAATAAACTAAGTGACAACAAGCAAGTGTGTATAGTTCCGAACCCTAATAGTCAAAGTGCTGCTGTTTTAGGAAGATCTTTCTCGATAACGAAGAGCGGCCTCTGCGTCAGTGTCTTGTTGAATACCCTTGATATACCGATCACGATACAGAGAGGGAGGAAACTGGGATATGCTTTACCGGTTAAAACTCGATATGAAACGATTGAGAACTCAAAACAAAATGAAGTTGTTGATTGTCCCAATCACAGGGACAAAATTTGTATCTTGAGACGATTGCAGAAAATAAAAGATTCTTCAGGTCTTATTAAATCACTTAAGTCAGAAACGGATGATGGGCTGTCGAGCTGTTCGAACTTTCCAGAGCGACCCACACTAGATGAAATGCAGACTGATAAATCGGTTCTGCCGGAGATTGAACATTTGAGGGGCAAACTGAAAGATGAACAGCTCGAAGCCATCAAGGACGTATTAGAGCGGAACGAGGAAGTTTTTTCGAGGCATAAGGCGGATATCGGGTGTTGTAATTTTGTTGAGCATGAAATAGAACTTGAGGAAAACGCGGTACCACACAGGGAGGGGGCGAGGCGCATGACCCCACACAAATCGGACGCGTGTAGAAAAGAAATCGAGACGTTACCAGAGTATGACATGATAGAACCATCCAAGTCACCGTGGGCGTGTGGAGTAGTGATGGCCAAAAAGAAAGGCGACAAGTTGAGGTTTTGTTGTGACTTTCGATACCTGAACTCCGTCACGGTGAAGGATGCCTATCCCATACCTAGAATTGATGAGAGCCTCTCGAAGTTAGGTGATGCAAAATTTTTTACGACTCTTGATTTAGGCTCGGCCTTTTGGCAGGTACCACTAAGGAAGCAGGACAGGGACAAGACAGGGTTTGCCTGCGAGTTGGGTCTGTTTCAATGGAAACGGATGCCGTTTGGACTTTGCAATGCCACAGCCACGTTTCAGCGGTTGATGGCACACGCGCTGATAGGCGTAACGAAGAAGTATGGCAATCTGGTAATGTGCTACGTGGATGACGTGGTAATAGCGACGCCAACACTGGAAGACCACATTGAGAGACTTGACGAAGTGTTTGCATGCATGAAAAGGTCGGGGCTAAAGTGTAAACCATCGAAGTGCGAGATACTCAAGGACTCAATAAAATACTTGGGCAGGATGGTAGACAAGCACGGCATCAGACCTGATACGGACGCCGTGGAAGCAGTCCTAACCTGGAAGTCACCGAAGAAAGAGCACCAGTTGATGAGCTTCCTGGATTTCGCTAACTATTATAGAGAGTTCATCAAAGGCTACGCGGACAAGGTATACCCGATGCAACAATTAATGAGACACAAGGGCAAGAAGTTCACGTGGAACAACGCAGCAGAAGAGTCATTCCAGAGAATAAAGAAAGAGCTATGTGAGGCACCAGTACTGGTTATGCCGACTGAGAAAGGGATATACGTGCTGGACACGGATGCGTCGGTAGTCGCGATTTCTGGGATTCTCCACCAAGAACAAGAATGGAATGGGAAGACAGTCTTGAGACCAATAGCGTACGGGAGCAAAGTCCTGAGTGACACGGAAATGAAGTACGGAGCACCGAAAGCAGAGATGTTCGCGGTGGTCACCTTTGTCGAGAAATACAGGGCATACCTGGGCAGTGAGCCATTCAAGTTGCGAGTAGATAACCGAGCACTGAGCTGGCTGAAAACGTACTCAATGGACCAAAGTTACATTGGGAGGTGGATAGTTCGCCTGGATGGATACAACATGATAATTGAGCATAGAACACGTGATAAACATCAGAATGCCGACAGCTTGAGTAAGAAGACGGAGTTCTATGAGAGACAAGAGCAAAGAGAGGCAGACAGACCTGAAATCAAAGATGGCTTCTCCTTCATGGACAAGGAAACGTACGACAGTCTTCCACTCACGAGATGGCTGGACAAGTCAGGCAAACCGATAGAAGATCATCCTGAATTACCCAAAGAACCTCCAGAGAAGACCATCATGAAGAAGAGCAAAAGGATTCCGATAGAGATAATACTCAAGTCGAAGATCGTGAAGGAGACGCTCAAGGCAAAAGGCTATGATCTCAACCAGGTAGAAGCAGGAACTGCACAGATAGATGATGACTTAATGAGGTTGCTCGAGAAACTATCAGATGATAAGCCCGTGATCCAAGAGAAGGGTCAAGAGGAACCGGAAGTCACTATACTTCGGAGAAAAGAGACAGTGAACGATACTGACTCCTCAAGAGGAAGCGTCACTGACAGCAAAGATGTCGTGCGGTCACTAGTTGACAAGATCCCCGAAAACATTCTGGAGCAGACCAAGGTCAGGAAAAAGAAAGTGACGTTCAAAGAAGATACAGGACACCTGGGACTAGGTCAAGAGTCCGGGGAGCGTTCCATGTTCTCGGAAGAGGAAACCGGACAAGGAGAATTGTCCGGGGAGCGTGAAGGATGGGATGAAGACTCGGATGAGAGCAGCGAAAACCAAGACAGTCTGTGCATGATATTGGCGGAAGAGAAGACAAGGCACCACGACAGGGAGTTACAGACGGATCCATCTTCAGGAACATACAATATGGACATACAGGAGATGCGAGGTGGTGAGGAACTTGAGAAAATTGCGGTTGCAAGGAAGCCATTCAGGGAACTATCATGCAACTCAAACATCAGAACGAATCTGGTGCCAGAAGATGATATGAAAATCGTGAAAAGGATGATATGTGTGAAGCTGAGCGACGACATCCACAACCCTGGTGAGATGAATGGAAAGATCATGGCGCTAAAGGAGCATGTCAAGGCGAGATACAGGCTGTCAGACCTAATAAGAGCCCAAAAGAATGACAAAATGACAAGTAACCTCTCCAAATGGATCCAGTCGGGGGTCAAGGAGAAGGGGGAACTCGAGGAAGACAGCTACAAGATCTTGAGCCAGTTCTACAAAGAAAAGAAAGACTTACTCTACCACACAGCTGATGGGGTGGTAGCATGCAAGAGGAAAGATGAGGAGAAGATATTACACAAACACAACCTCATCATACTACCGCAATTGTATCAAACGGAGGTGCTTTTCAGATCGCACGACCAGATGGGACACCAGGGGATAGATAAAGTACAACAAAGGATACTTCACAGGTTTGATTGGCCAGGAATGAGAAAAGCTTGCGAGAGATGGGTGAATGCCTGCCTGGCATGCCTCCAGGTAAAAGACCCAAGGAAGATCAAGTTTCCCCTCAAGTCTGTCGAGAGCTCGGAGTTCAATGAAATGGTGCAGATAGACCATCAAAAAATCTGCATGACAGAGTCGGGATATAACCAGATACTTGTTATAATAGATCACTTCACAAAGTTGGCGGAAGCGGTTCCGTGCCAGACAGCCTCGGCCGAGGAGACATGTGATCATCTGATAACGCATTGGATATCGCGGTATGGTTGTCCATTGACTTTCCAGTCAGATAACGGCAAAGCTTTTGTGGGGGACTTGACAAGAGAAATGATGAAGAGATCGCACATTGCTCAAGCACACTCGACAACCTACCATCCACAGACCAACGGGTTGGTAGAGAGACAGAACAGGACACTGGTCAACATGTTGAGGGTGTACTGCTCAAGATACATGACGGACTGGGATAAATACCTGCCACAGGTAGTAGGGGCCTACAACAGTACACAGCACTCAACGACGGGCATCAGTCCCTTCATGATGTTGACGGGCAGGGAGAGAGCAATGCCTTTGACATTCTTTTACCCGGAATACGAAGGGAAAAGGACGTCGCCTCAGGCATACGTGAAAGAAGCAATCAGAAGACAACAGGAGTTAAACGAGCTATGCAGGAGGAACACGGCGCAAGCGCAAATGAGGCAACGCAGAAAATATGACGAAAAAATATTACGAGCGAAGCCATATGAAGTGGGCCAATACGTGTGGGTCTTCCAAAATGTCATACCGCCCAAGGGAACAAAGAAACTACTCAAGAAGTGGAGGGGACCATTCATGATAACGGAAGTTCATCAACAAGGACGGTTCTATCGCTTGAGTACTGGGCGAGCGGCACATTATGAAAATCTGAAGCCTCACGTCCCGTCCCCAGAGGATTGGTGCATACCGAAAGACATGGAGGGTCTTGAGTACCTGGTGGTAGAGCCAGCGTGTGAAGTGAATGAAAAAGGCACCAGAGAGAAAAATGAGGGTAATGAGAACTTGAGTTTGGACGACAATGAAAAGATAGGAGTGGAGTCTGATGCAGGATCATTTGTAGAAGAAGACTGGAACGACCCGGAGCAAGATGAGGTGCCGAAGTGGATGGAGCCAGATCGACCAAAACCACCGGAAACCAGGACTGGCAATCGTAAACGCACCGGCATGAGGTACAATAGGTACGGGGATGACTTCTTGATCGATAAGATACAGCCAGACGAATTGGGCAAGGAACTACTGAGTGCAGGCGAGCTGGAAGCCAAAGAGGAATGGCAGGTCATTGACGATGGTGGACACTATCCGCAGGAAGACTACTCGACGCCAGAACTGGAGACGGATCTCGAACAGAGTGAGATAGAGAGGAGGGAGAACACGAACTTGAGGATACTAGAGTGGATGCGCGATGTCAAAGACGAGAGCCGCGAAGGACAAAGCATTCAGCAAGTCGATGTATCAGCGGCAAATTACATGAAGACAGATGACCCTCTTTTCGGATGGACGGCAACAGACAGGCCACTGGACATTCCTCAGGACAGTTCAGACCCGACAACATCGACGGGGACGTCGATAAATATTTTTGTCCGGGGAGTGGGGGTAGGACTTACCCACACCGAAAATTTGATGATAAAGAAGCTCAAGGAAGTGAGAGAAACAAGCGAATTGGAACTGGAAGAAGAAGAGCCAGAGCCTACCATAGGTCGGAATTTCAAAACGAAATTTGAAATACCCAATGAGTACTCGGAAAACATCATGATAACGAATAGCGACTTCATCCTGTCAAACAGGACTAGTGCGATCTGCATTACGGCGGACATGAGTTTCAAATCAAGATTGGAAGCTGACTTCAAGAGAGAGTACCAGAACGTGGAGTTTCTGTTCAGACAGAGACCAGGACTGGGAGGGATGGCAGCGCTTCCACCATCAGTAGCACAAGTCCCGGGCAAATATCTGTGCTTCCTAGTGACGAGGGTCAATGACAGGAACACAATCAATCCCGAACACGTGATTTTGGCACTAACAAGACTACGAGACTTCATGATTGAAAGAGGAATAACGGAGGTCTCGATGCCGGTGTATGACCCAAACAGGGGCAAACTGAGCTCAAGGGAATTGTACGCTATCCTACACGTAGTCTTCGCGGAAACTGAAGTAATGGTGTATCTGCACAAGAAATACTACTTGAGCATCGCCTGAGTTGGGGACACGGGGGTCTCGAGTTGGGCGTGAGGGAGGAGTCTTGAGTTAGGTACTGGGGTGCGGCACAGGTAAAGGGATCTTAAGACGCGATTGGCATGACAATTGAATTTTAAAAAAGAATTAACGGTGCTAAAACATATAATGAATCTGCATGCTTTTAAGGAAATTCCAATTGAATTGTTTTAAGTGAAAAGAGAATGATAAGATTTTAACCATACTGGTAAAAGGGGGGTCTCTAGGTTAGGAAAATGATATGTTAAGTTTTAATATGGTATCTGTTTTCAGATCAAGTTTGAAAAACAAAGTTGAAAATCCAACTATACTCAAGCGAGAAACAGAAAGAGAAATCTTGATTGAACTCGCGATAATCGGCACCTACAGCAAGTATTTGCAAGGGAACATTTCTAGAGAATTCTTGAGTTGGGTAATACTTGAGTCGGTAAGGTAATTCTTGAGCTGGTTAACACATACCTGTATACATCCCGAAGTCACAAAGAATGGCAGACAGATTCTGGAAATCCATGCCCGCGGCCCTGAAGAAGCCTACTCTTGATGAGCTGTACAGACGCCTGAGGGACCTGGATTATACCCAGATAGACGAGAGAATGGCGGTAATGCTGAATGCCATCCTCCAGTTGGAGGACCAGGGTGAATGCAGGGAGTCTGCGACGGAGGCTGTCTTGATGATCGGCTACACCACCGAGGGAATATCAAACCAAGAACAGACCAGATGGTTGTCTTGGAATGTGGATGGAGGAGTGAGGGGCTTTGACTTGGCAAGGAATCCTGGCCTGAGTAACAACACTGAATATGGCGCAGGGGAATTCCCACTACCAGCCAGGCCAACAGCAAGACCTACAGGCCAGGGCTCGAGTAAGGTGCCGTCGATGACGCGAGCGCAACAGACGACCGAGGCATATCCGGATCTGGGTGTTCTAAAGAAAGAGCTCGAGAAGACGCAGAAGGAAAGGAACAAGGCGAACCTTGATCGGGATCAGGCAGAGCTGGATCGGGAGAAGGTTCAGCTGGAAAGGGACCAGGCGGTCAACGAGCGAGATCAGACTCTGAGGTTGCTTGAGATGCTGAAGGCTGAACATCAGCAGGAGCTAATGGTGCGGGAGAATGCCGCGAATTGTGAGCAACTGAAGTCGGAGTTGGAGAGGATAGAACAACGACAACGCGAACTTGACGCACAAAAGGGAGCCAGGCCAAAGGAGCGAGTGGTTACCAGCTCGCGGCCAGAGTCACGCATGGAAGTGGATGAAGCCCCCAGGGCAAGAGAACGGTTCAACCTTGACCGCGAGGCCCGAGAACACATGAGTGAAGGGCTGGAAGTCTGGATACCAAACGAAGCAACGTCCTCCTTGCGCAGCCTAGAGACGCAACCCATACGCCCACTGATGGATGTGGTACTGCCGGGATATACCCCAACCTCAACCTCGAGTGACAGTCAGGTGAGCGGCGGCTCATCGCGTCTGAAGGAGCTGGGCGAGAAGTTGCGGCAGAAAAGTCGTGAAAGTTCGGCAAGACCGGAGCTTCCCCCAACTTGGAGGGAACAACCGGTCAGGAGCGTCGTGATCTCGAGTTATAAGAAAAACACAGAGAAGAGGTACCACAGGCACAATCGGCTGGATTGGAGTGCGGAACAGAAAGCCAGGAGGGACTGCTTTCATGATGCGGCCTGGGTGGAGTATCTTGCGCCACCCCGTGTGCCAGAAGGTGCGGTTCACCTAATCATAGGGGACAGCCTGGTGCGGGTGTTGACCCGGATCCAATCGCACTGGCAGACAGGAATCTTGAGTTTCGCTGGAGCTGCCACGCCACAGATGTTGGCAACGCTTGAGATGCTAGGGATGACTAAAGTATACACGGTGACCCTGATGATCGGGACTAACGATGTATCAAGGGGAGAAGCGAGGAAAATAACGAGGCTGCACGACAAGATGAGCTGCCTTCTTGAGGAGCTGAGGATCCAGATGGACCCCATCCTGTTGACGGTATGTACTGTCCCCATACAACATGATGTTCGATCAGCACGCCTTGGAGATGAACGAGAAGGTGCGGAACCTAAACAAGGTGATCCGAGAGATCCACCGGAAGAGTGTGATCCCTGTCAGACTGTTGGACGTGGCGGAGCGCATGGAGAAAAAGGGATTCCCTGAGGACACCTCCAATGATGGAATCCATTTCGATAGACCAAGGGGAGCAGAGTGGCTGAACGACGTCTTCCAAGAACACATAAACACGCTAGAGGCGGATCTGCTAGAGACAGCCCAATTCACATTAGGGCCACCTCCGAACCCACCATTCCTTGCCTCAAGGGCCTTGTCTGGTCGCTTGGGACCGAGAGTTGACACTAGAGACAGTTCGAGGAGCAACCAGGCCAGATTGCAGAGTGCCACGCCAATGGAGTCTGAGGAGGTGACGTCATCAACACCTCCAGGCTCGGCGATATCCTCAGTGGTAGTGGCAGAGAGCAAGCGGGAAAAGAGGTCTATGGAGACCGCTCGCTTGAGATATCCTGAGAAGGTGAAAGGGCTGGACCTAGAGGGTTTGGAATGCAGGCGAGAATTGGCGGAGACCCTGGGTATTGAATGAGTGTCGCACGAAGACTTAAACAGACATCATTGCGTGGACTGGTTGAAAGCTCATGAGGCGCACTTCTCGAGAACAAAATTGATGGAGACCGCGGATCTGACCGGAATTCCCACAAAAGCGATCATGGGACCCATTAACTACAGACCTCTCAAGCTGCTGGGGAGTCCTGGATCCTGTTCATCGGCTACACGGCGGCGGTCTACTTCCATACTAGCGAGGCGAAGATAAATTCGTGGACGACGCAAGCGAAAAAGATGAGAGGTTCGCAGCCCCCTGGATATGAGGTGCGGAAGGTCTTGAGAGCTCTTGAGCAGGAGGGACTAGAGAACATGCTACCAATATGGGATGATGGCAGGATGATTATGATGGAGGGGCACGTCGCATTGGTGGACGACATGAAATTTGCAACAAGAAATTACAGGGCACCCTATGGCTTAGAACAGGTGGAAATGAGACAGGAGGGAAAAGAACTGGATGCAGCAGGTCAACTGCACGTAGCCCTGACGGAATACAAGAAATTGGACCCTGCGACACCATCACCACTGTCAGTGGACACGCCTGGAGACAAGAGGAGTGGACCCGTGGAGGACCCGTTCAAAAGAATTCTCGAGAGAAGGAGGAATGAGTCAGAAGAAGAGAGTATGGATGAAACTCTCAGTGAAGCCGGTGAGGACATGGAAGTGGGGAATACGCCTGAACCAGGACCATCAGGGGAGGAGCTCACCACTCAAGAGCTGTTGAAAGACTTGAGCGAGGAGAATTGGGCAGATACTGCCACTCCACCTCTGACTCCGTCCCCCGGAAGAATCTGGAATTGCCATTGGCAAGTGAGACCTCCAATATGGGGATGATACTCTTGAGCTCGGAGGAAAGGGAAAAGAACACTTTCGAAGGGAACAGGGACATGTTCCTGGGGTCCCTGAAGGACGATGCTTGGCAGGAGTTCTTAAAAGAATTCAATCAAGAAGTGGGCAGCGAGACGACGCTGGACAAATTCAAGAAGGAACTGTGGGACACAGTCGTAAGGTTTGGAGAACCGCTTCTGATAGGAGCGGGCCTGGATGAGAAGGCGAGAAAAGAGCTGCTGAACAAGCTGGTAGAGCTGAGGAATTCACGATCGAAGACTAGAGAAGAAAAATGTGAGGACAGCTCTACTCTGAAACAAAAAACTGTAGATAAAATAGTTGATGATATAAAAAGGGATAAGGTTGGGACTTGTAATATGATTAAAAGTACTAATATCCTTAAGGCTCGAGCAGGGGGGAGGCAAGAGTTGGAAGGATTGGAGGTAGACAGAGAGGTCGAATCAGTGATGATAGCCACAACACCCTCAAGCAGAGATGTGAAGACTCGCAAGAGGAAGAGAGAAGTGGAGGGATTGGGTAGTCCTTCAGTGGATGCTGTTTCGGAAGGAAACTTGAGAGAGACAGCGCCCATGGTTTTGGCTCGATGCAAGACGGCGGCATACAAGAGCAGCTCGGAGCTCAGAAGACCACTCGAAGTAGAGAGGGAAATAGAGGCTTCCACCAGTTCGACATCGGAGGAAGACTTCAAGCCTCAGAAGATAAACGTAAAGAGAAGTTCAACGAACGGACAGACATGGGAAGTGGATGTCGGCGAAGAATGGATCTCGAAGGCACACCAGGCCACGGGCAAGCAAGCGACGAGTGATCCATTGGAGAGGAACAAGACGAGGAACACATCCCGGACGTGGTGGGTGGCCCTCGAGACATTGAAGGAAATGGAGGACTGCTTGAAGAAGTTGGACAGTGGAGTAGCTCGCAAGTGACGCAATTGGGCCACCCAGCAAAAGGCCGAGGTTAACAAAATAGAAATGGCGAATCAGCTGAAGAGGTCCTGGCAGAACTTGTTGAAGGATCATTTTGAAGAGGCAATGAGGACACCCTCATCAGCACCGCCATTGATGGCGAATCCCTTCGTTAGAACTGCAGGACAATTAATGTTCACCTGGAGTCTGGTGGGAATAGAGTTGGAGACATTGACCTCGTATGACAGGCTGAAGTTGGGAAGCAAGAAGCTAGATGTGTATCAAGCACTGATGCAACACGTGGCCAGGGACAATTCAGGCTTGAGCCTGGCTAGGAGGAAGGATGCCACATGTCTCTTGAGATGGATAATGTCAATGATGTCTGATAGTACCATCTTGGCATGCCACCAGAGAGCAAGCGGAGGGAAAACCATGGAAAAAAGAGTCTCAACGATCATCTTGAACGTGTATCAGAGTACAGGAATAGAAAAGGAAGATGGTTCCAGACTATCCCTAGAGAACCACAGAAAGCTAGACGAGGTACGGAGGTTTTATAATAAGAAGTTCGAAGAAGAGCATGATGTTCACCGTAACCTGGCCTCGTCAGAGCAGTACTCGAGACTCAGCGAGAAGGGGGAATACCAATACGTGTCGGGAGTGATGGGAATAGCCTACAATCCCTTCTTGGACTCGGAAACTGGAGGTGCTCACAGGAACCACGAGGTAGCGGAGCTACTGAAGTTTTGGACAGAAAGAATAGTGGAAATAGACGCGGTGGAGAAAGAGGGGCCGAGCCTGGGCCTGATTCTAGAGAAAACACCAGAGGTGGTAAGCATACCGCGCTCGAACAAGAGAGTTGAAGTGAACATGGGCGATGGAAATGGCTTGTTAATCACGAACTTGGGAGTGGTATGGAAGCTACTAAGACCCTCCTGGTGTCCACATCCCCACGCGAGTCTGATCGAGGAAACCACCGAGCGAGTGAGGTTAGCACCAACGGAAGATGAAGATCTGGCAAAGTTGAGTGTGTTGCACAAGCTAATCTCAACTCAGATGCAGGAGTCAGGCGAAACGACGAGCAAGCTCGGGTCAGCAAAGAAGATGGAGCCGGGTAGCTGTCTGGATTCGACGTTTGGGAACGGAGAGCACACCTGCGATGGACGGTCATGTGTCAGGATACTGTCCTTTCAAAAAGAAGACCTGGTCACTTGGTTTGAAGACATCACGGAAAGGGAGAAAAGTGAAGTGCAAATAGTTGCGGAGTGTTACGCGAGATCTACGGTGAATATAGCGACAGCTCTCGGATTCTTCTCGAGAATGTGTAGTCTGCAGTCACTGGAGAGGCTAGAGTCTGAACACCATTTAGTGGCGGCGTTGAGCGTAGAATCATGGCCTGGGGTGTTGCAGGTGACTCAAAAACACATCCGGAGCTGGAAGGTTGGTCTCTAGGCGGAAATGGGGTTTCCCATGAGCGAAGCTTATGGCCTGCCATTGAACGCAAAATCCCTGATAGGGTCAATGATGGCCAACTTGTGCGGAAGCCACTACCCACTGCACATGGCGATGGTGGAAGCATCCAGCCAGAGAGTACTGGTGGACAAGGCCTTCTCAGTGCCCAAGTGCGTGAGGTTGGCTCGGATATCGCATCACTCGCACAAGTTGTTGAGAAAAATCAGAGGGACAGTACCGAAAGAGTTGAGAGATGACTTGAGTGAAATCTGGGGAGAAGAACTTTTGAAGTTGGAGAGTGAAAACACAAGCGATCACGAGAGACAAAACGTGATCGGAAAACCTGTGGGAGGTGCTCCAAACATGGAAGAAAACGACACGATGCATGAGAAAATGATAGAGCTTGAGCCTCTCTTGGAAGCCTCGGGGGAGCGTAACCTCAGGAGCATTGAAATCACCCATGGAGAATGCTCATGCCACTGCTTGGCACAAACGGTGTGGTATCCAGATCACAAGAACCTTTGCCTGGTGTGGGATATGGAAGAAATTCGGTCGATCGGACTACCGGATCACCGGCAGAAGGTGACGCTCTTAGTAGTGAGTACGATGTTGGCTCTGAGATGGATAGAAGAGAATATAACGAAGCATCGGGAAGCGATGACGCCAACGGCTGAGTCAATATACGCGATAGACTACAGCAGGAGACTCGAGTTGTTTGAGACTGCGTGCAAAGTATTTGCCATACCAACGGAAGTCAGACACGTATGGAGCCGTTTGAGGTACTTTCCATGGTTTCGGGCGACACTGACGTCTTGGTTGTACATGACAGCGAAAGATCACATGAGAAAGCATCAAAAGGAGTATCGACAGTTCCAGGCCGAGATTGGGCCGGAAGCTTTCAAGAGACCCCTGTTAACCCATCGAAATGCAATCACGACAGGATGGAAGAGTGTGGGTAAAATGTCTAGAGACAATACCAAAGCGAGGGAATCGATACTAGAGGAGGACCTGGCGAAGAACGTGAGCTTGAGCCTGCACAACTCCTTTTGTTTGAACCGGGAATCTAGAGTGAAGGCACTACCCAACCAGGCAAAGAGGTTGCAGGAGCAAAGAGAATGGATGCGATCCTATGAACAGCTGAAGGCTTGGGAGGAGATCGTGATTAGCTCCGATGATGAAGAAGAACTGTTGAGACAGTTTGCCGTATCTAGTACTTCAGGGTGCGGCACCTCCAAGGCGAAGAGTGCGAGATGAGTGGATGGTTCGAATGGACCTTGAGTCTTGAGAGTAAAGGGGGGCTTGAGTGTGGATCCGGGTGAAACCTGGGTTCATGAAAAAGAAATTTTAACGAATCAAATATTGTTATTAATATGCTATATTTACTATAAAAATCAAAATGCTGCATGACAATTTCCTGATTGAATGGGACAAAAGAAATTTTAAATGATTGGCTTAAAAAGCGAGAATTCAAGGGTGCAGGTGTGTGCAGATTTTGATTGCTGTTTAGCGATAGTGTGAAAATTTTACATGGCCGTGAATTTTGGGGTGTAGATAAGCTTAAGTCTGCTGCAAACTTCTGTAAATGACCACTGGCACTGTACCTTGAGCAACACTCGGTTTTCTGGGACTCACTGGCAGACAACAGCACGCGATGAGGACATCGATCTCGAGTCCGGGAGTATGTGCCAGTCGGTCATATTTGGAAGTTTGACCTTGAGAGAAGCAAAAAACACTTGATTTTGGAGTGAAATTTAATTTTTCAAAAATTCGAATGGAGCCTGTCATGCACGATTTTCTCGCGATAACTGAAAGTCAAAAAAGAGAAGTCAGAACAATCGAGTGACAATCGCGGGAAAGTTGCAAGATAAATCAGGAGGAAATTGCTATTCGCAATTTCCGTCACAATAATAATCTAGAGTAGAGCTGTCCTATTTGAAATAGAAGACAGAGTGTTCCTGAGAAGTGGACAATTATCCAACTGGTCAACTAATCGAACTGGACCAGAGTGAACCTTCGGTGGAAAGGTGGACAGCTTGAGTGTCCCAATGGTTCACATAAAACTACATTCTAGAGTACAAACTTGTTCCTGTTGTTGAAACTGACAAACATTAAACTCATTTAGTTACACTATTTAATTCTTGAGTTGCTTACCGACTTAATTACTCCCAATTCTTGAGCGTGCTACAATGTGAGTACCAATTTAAATTTCTAGTGTGTGTTTTATAATTGTTATGTTGAGGTAAGGCGAGTTTTAGGTTGATCCATCTGAAATGGATCAAAGTTCCACTGTCTAATAAAAAGTAACTTAACGGATTGTTCCAACCCGGTTTTTAACGGCGTTCATGTATTTTGGATATCTAGAGACCTAAGTATGGGGACGTTATTATTTATAGAGTGGGGGGGATATTTTGGTAGTAGCCTTTAAGCGGTAACGGGTCGTAGTCTCATGTCACAAGCAAACCGAATTGGCTCCGACTGGTTTGAGGTGGAAAAACACAAGAGATAGTGTCCCTGACTCTTGAGCCAATGGTTATAGGGCCTATTTTTCTTAAGCCTCATGTGTGACTGCAGTAGAAGAATGTTACAAATGCAAAGAAGAACTGACAACTATCTACTGGCGCTACTTCACTGCGAAATTCAACGAAAACCTCCCTTGCACCTGGAGATTATGCAGCGACTGCACAAACTGCATCAATACTGCAAAACTGAATTTCTATGAGACTCAATAAACTGAAAGTGACAGGGAAGCAATTCCCCTGGAACTTATCCTAAACCTTTCATTATTATTATTATTATTATTATTATTATTATTATACTGTTTCATTTTTCAAGCAAATAATATTTTTGAGGGCGACAGGGACTTCCTAAGTCTTGTTAATGTTATTCGGCTTTAAAGGTTTCGCAAAATGAGCGGTTTGAGCGGTTTTTGAACCGTTTTATCTAAAATAACCGCTCAAAAACCGCGCAAGATTTGAACGGTTTTGAGCGGTTTATCTAAAAAATATAGATAAACCGGCAATATAATCCCGATAAGCCGATATAGTATAGGCCGAAACCTATCAAGCCGAAAAAAGGCAAAGAAAAAAATTGCTCGTCAGAAAAAAACTGACAAAAAATCTAGCGTCACAGAAGGAGCATCGAATTGGCTTAAAAGGATACAATTTTTCCCTCAACAATCAGAGTTTAAAGATGGATTGCAACTGAGACATGGATGGGAACCACCAAACACCCCACACAGATGCCCATGTGGACAACCGTTCACACTGACTCACTCTCTACACTGTGTCAAAGGTGGATACACTGACCTACGACATAGTGAAATTCGCGATACATCAAGGCGTATGTACTCTTGGGAGGCCGATTCAGTCGAACTTTTTTCGATGTAAAAATTTTCAACCCCCATGCTAAATCCAGCCCCAAAACTAAATCTGACGCCTACAAATATCATGATAAATTCAAAACATTAAAATACCAACAGAGAATTCTGGATGTGGAACACAGCAGCTTTGTTCCATTAATTTCTGTGTGTACCGGAGGAGCAGCACCAGGCTCTACAAAAACCACCCAGAAACTAGCATAGAAACTCAGCGAGAAACGGAACGAATCAAACTCGGACACAATGAACTCAATAAGAACAGAAATAAGTTTTGCGCTTCTGAGGAGTGCAATCCTATGCCTTAGGGGGTGCCAAAATCTTAAAAAGACATCCAACACAGACAATTCTATCTGTGCAATCATCGAGAAGGGTAGATTTTAATTGACAATTCTCTTGATGCATTGATATAGACTTGAATTATTCATAAAACCTTGCCGATGTATTTATTTAGCGTTGGTACGGCCCTATCCAACCTGTGCAAGAACCGTCGCATGACGGAAGGGCCCATTTTAATTGTCTTTTTTGATGATTAAACTGTTATCATGAAAATTTGAACAATAGTTTTGAATATGATATTTAGCATTTTGTTCAATCCACAGATGAGCAAAAAAATTTTATTGAAATATTCTGGAATAAGTTCACTAAGCCGTAAACAAAAGGCCGGTTTCATTTGGGCAGTTTCAAATTTTGATCAAAAAACGAAGGAAAAAAAAACTTTAACAATCGCCCGTAAGAACTTACCGACGGAAAACAAAGCTAGTTTCTAAATGGCTGGCTAGCGTCTAAACTCAGCTTCACTTGCTTTTGACTGTTTCTACCAAGTTAGTTCAATCTGTGGTGTACTAACATCGCGTCGACACATCGCGTCGACACTTGAAAGCTATCGTCCAAACCGCGCAAATTAACGTAGTTACATGCAAAAATAGTAAGCTCATGGCTGGTCCTCAGTTTTTCCAGATCACGAGCTCACGCTTAAAAACAGGGCTACTACTTATAAACAGGTCTACTACCTAAGAGCAGGGTCAAGTTAAAACTTTTTCTCCTAGGGTTAAAAAGTGTTCGGAGACAGGATAGTCCTGCCAACCAACACACTAATATTATCCTACTATGCTTCTCCCCTTCGCAAAATTGGTAATTATTCGTCCTGAATATCAAAATTAGCAAACTCGGTGGTTAGAACTAGCATTGAAATGATCATCCTCTTCATGAGATTATCCGATTGTTTCATGTCACCACATAAGGAAAAGTCTTGTTTATTGATTGAAAACAATCATGCAGGCTAGAATACTTTTATTATACCCTCCACTCAAGGCTTTCTAAAAATATTAAAAATTTCTCTGAAAACACTAATTACAGTTACAAAGCAATTATATACAGTAAAGTTGAACACAAATTATTTAAATTTTTTTTCTTACATCAAATTTTAATTTCAAGCTTGGTTTCTCATTCGAACTTTTCTCACACAAAAAGTTCTGAAATGCGGTTGTTACTGTTTCATCTCCTCCTCCTGCGACATCGACCGTGCACTTTCGGATTCAGTGTCCCGCAACACATCAGGGGTCATTCAGACGTTGTTGAAGGCAGTCCTCCGACACCTCTGCTCTTCTATCCTTTGTTTACAACAAGAGAGAGAGTCTACAGTCGAATCCCTGTTTTTGCAGAAGAGTTTGTGGAGGCTTAACGTCATATTTTTTTTCCAGATTCTCCATCATTAGTTCTTCTCTTTCTCTTCCGTCACAATTAGTCGTCACAACGTTCTTATCACTGCGGTAATTAATGCTTTCTGATGCGTCACGAAAGCTCGCTTGAAATCTGCTGATCCTATGTCCATCTGAGACAACCAGGCAGTCATCTTGGCTCTGAACCATGGCATAAATTGTCTCCTGTTCCATATTTTCTTTACTTTGATCAGTGTTCAAGATTTTGCACATCCTCTCGAAAAGATCTAAATCTTTTAGACAACCGATTTCTTCCAACTCTTCTTTAGTCGGTGCTTCCTGTCGATTGCTACCCATAACATGAGCTTCCAGCCTTCTAATCCCCATCATAAATCCGACTATGACTATTCTTATGGGCTACTGTTGCAGCACCGAAAGCCATCACTGTAGTGATCCATGAATTTCTCAAATTCTGAAACACTCTCACTTAACTATCGCCCAATATCAAATGCGACGTGCCGAGGGGTGGTTTCTTCGGATTCATTGTCGGACGCCAAGTTAACTCATCTGAACATACTCGCATGTCCTTACCGGGACTCCCGTGGAGCTATTCTTGATCTAGTTATTTTCTGTATGTCAAGCAAACGTGACACTTTCTTAATTGGCATCATCCTGATTTTTTAGAAGAAGTTTTTTTCTGACTCCTTTGTCGGAGCAGCTCCAAGTACAGTTTCCTTTATCACTTCCTAGTAGAATTCAATTCTGCCGGTATCCTCAATTGCTCCTTAGCGTGCAGTCTTCCCCCGAAACTGGCAAATTCCTGTAAGCCACAAAACGACCAGCGGCTTCCACCAGCTACAACTGAATCGCCCAGGGTGTCTTTTGGGTACGGAATCCTGTTGGGACTGCCCTTCAGTTGTCTGACTCAGCTCGCGAGGTTTCAGGAGCTCCATCGTCGATTGTTCACGGGGAACGTTTTCTGCAGGTAACGGTTGTTCCACTTTCGCTATGCCCAACCGTTCTGATTGGTCCTTACACTCCTATCTCAAGCGTTCTATCTCTTCTACTTGCTCCTTGTTGCTGTCCTTAAACGGTGGCCTCCACATGTCTCTATCTTCTTGAACTCTGGCCAAGTTTTTCCTTACTCGGATTACATGCATCAGCTCGTACAGCTCCCTCCCGAGGATAAATCAACCCCGGTTTGCGTCCTTCACTGAAAGCAAGAATTCTTTCACTTCCCTGTCCACTAGTAAAAGTCTTAATCTTGTCAAGGGACACAACTGAATCTTCAGGTTCCACATGCTGCTTTTCCGTCGCCCTCATCACCACGAAGCATAAACGCTTCCCTGGTATCTCCACAGCTGCCGGTGGTTAAGCTGCTACACCCCCTATTTCTACTCCATGTTTTTGTACTCTCTCCTGAAGTCAGCTGCTAATGCTGTTCTAAAACTCATATCAGCATTGATTGCTATCGCACACATCCTATCTGTAAGTATAAAATCGCAATTTGTTAGCATTATGCTACTCGAGTAACCACTCGGCAGGTTAAAATATGACCCTACCAATCTCCTATGTTGGGTTTCTTGGGGCCCTCAGCTGTTTCTCCCGCAATTTTTTTTTCCTAATTGTTTTTCAGTTTGGGTAAGTCCTACCCCAATTCCCGCACAAAAATATCCATTGACATCGAACAAAGTAAGATCATTTAGCAAATTTTAAGTTGAGATTACAAAGTTATTGATCTCTTGATGACGTCTTATCACGTCTCTTACATAGACTTCTGGCGATGCCCTCTTGCCTTCAAACTCAGGGTAACAGAAAATCAAGGGCAGAGATTTTTCATGCCCATTCAACATGATGTGCGGACTAATCCCTGTAGTGGAGTGTTGCGTACTGTTGTAAGCTCTTATTACTTGTGGCAAATATCTGTCTCAATCAGTCGTATATCGGGAACAGTACACTCTGAACACCGACACCAGAGTTCAGTTTTGTCTTTCTACTAAGCTATTCGTCAGAGGCTGGTGCGTCGTAGATTGAGCCTGGGATACATTAGAAAATCTCATGAGCTCCATTGTAAGTTGTACTAAAAGAGTAGTTCCATTTTCTGTCTGGAATGTCATCGGACATCAATGTCTAGCTATCCAAGTGTTGATCAGATGATCGCAAGTCTCTTCGGCTGAGGCCGTTATGCAGAGAACGGCTTCTGCACACCTGTCGAAGTCATCGATCATCACTAAGACCTGACTATAGCCACTGTCTGTCATACATATCTCTGATGATCAATTTGTGCCATTTCTTTGAATTCGGGCGACTCGAATGATTGCAATGGGAATTGTAATTTCCTAGGATCTTTCAACTCTTGGCATGACAAACATGCCGTCACCCACTTGTCGCATGCCTTCTTCATCCCAGGCCATTCAAAGCGTTTCAAGACTCTCTGGTACAATTTATCAATCGATTGATGGCCATATGATCATGTGACCGGAATATTAATTCCGTCTGATAGAGTTGCGGCAGCACTATCGCACTATATTTGTACAGGAAGTTATAATATTCTTTCCTTTTGCAAACAACGGTTCCATCCTTATTCAGATGTAACCGCCCCCCTTTTTCTTTCTCTTTCGTCTGGTGCCTCATTTTCGATCCATCAATGTCAAGCTATTTGTCATACGGTCTTTTTTTCGCTCTTAGTAAGATCTAGAGTCTGTTTTTTGCCTTCAAATATGTCTTCATGTCGCTCTGAAGACTTTGTAGGTCATTGGGCTGATGTGCGTCATCTTCCATCTTAACGCACCAATATTTTGCCAATGGCTTTGTCTCCTGCTTGAATGGTTCTAGGTCAATCCTGACTGCTTTCTTCTGCGGTAATAGGCTCGTCATTTTGACACCGCTATCTTCTCCAAGTCATCTGCAGAGTTATCAAAGACTCTCTCACTCAAGAACAGGTAGCGATCACTATCAGGTCTTGATACTATCAAGTCTCATGTTCGAGTCTCCACTATCAAGGTTTGTATCCACTAGCAAGGTGTGTATCTCAGTCAGATTCTGACGTTTACGATCTGTTCATCCATGTAACTTCCCCGGAAAAACAATTTGTCAGGAAAAAGTTGTGTCCATCTACGTATCCGCTTCCTTCAGTGTCCGACTGCCCGGACAAATTTTCTTGCTCCGAGAGTTTTGACTCGACTACTATCAATCCTTGTTCAGGCGTCTCAAAAGTCACGGTTTTCTTCTGCGTCTCGATCTCCTGCTCCTCAATCTTGCAAGATGTTCTCATTAAAACGCTTTGAGGATTTGAGGAAGCTAGTTGCTGAAGTACTGTCCTGCAATCGCATTCATTTTCTTTGAGCTGACGTCTTGATGGTTTTATCCGTACTTTCTCACCAACCGTCAACGATGCCGTGGCTGCTGCCCATTGAGGATAATCTCTGGTCATTTCTTTCTATATTAAACCACTCAGCATCCGCCTCAACTCTGGTGTGCCCTGCAGCGTTTTGTCCATTATTGAGATCGCTATCATTGACCGCAGCAACAAGTCCAAGGGCACCGGGTCCTTTTCGGATAAAGTCTTAATGTCTGCCTCTTTTTCTACCGTTAATTCAGTGCGTCCAAGACATGATAGCCTGAGTTATCCAACCGTCTCATCAGGGGACGTGCTTCGTAGGTCTATTTGTCAAAAACCGAGAACCTTTCCTCTATTTCCGCCTGATTGGCCCGCTTCTGTTCTAACCTTTCATAAAACTCAGTTTTCTTGCTATGGCTGTCAGCATTCTGCTGCTTGTCATGCATCCTGTGTTCGATTATCATATGGTAGCCATCCAACCTAACTTTCCACATAACTCTGGTCCATCAAATACGTTTTCAACGAGGATAAGTCTCAGTTGTCCACCCGCAACTTAAAAGGAGCGCTCCCGAAGTAGGCGCAATACTCATCCAAGAACGTGACAACCGCAAACATATCTGCTTTTGGCGCTCCGTATTTCATCTCAGTGTCGCTCAATACCTTACTGCCGTATTCACTGGGACGGAGACCTGTTCTCTCATTCCATTCTTGCTCCTGAAGCAGTATTCCGGAAATGGCTAACTTTGACTCATCAACTTTTCTCTGTGGGCATGCCTAGCACTGGCGCTTCGCACAGCTCCCGCTTTATATTCTCGAAGGCTTCCTGAGCTTTTTCCATCCTTTCGAATTTCTTCCCCTCGTTGCGCATCAGCTGCCGCATTGGGTAAACTTTGTCTGCGTACCCCTTAAGAACTCTCGATAATATTTTGTGAATCTTAAGAAGCGCATCAGCTGTGTGTCGATTTTGGGGGCTTTCCGCGTTAACGCAGCCTTCGCCGCATCTAGATCCGGCCTCAAGCCATGCTTATCCACTATTTCTCCTAGGTAATTTTTCGAGTCCCTAAGAATCTTACAATTCGAGGGTTTGAACTTCAAAGCAGCTCTCTTCATGCAGTCAAAAACTTCATCAGTTTTTCAATAAGGTCACTCAAAGTAGCTGTCGCTATCACTACATCATCCACGTAGCACATCACGAGTTTCCCATACTTCTGTATTATGCTAGTCAAGGCCTGAGCCATGAGTTTTTGAAATTTCGCCGTCGCGTTGCGCAAGCCGAAGGGCATCCTCTTCTACTGTTACAAGCCTAACTCGCACGTAAATCTTGTGTTCTCTCTATCTTGCTTCCGCAAGGGAACCTGCCAAAAGACAGGACCCAGATCCAATGTAGTGAAAAACTTGGCATCTCCAAGGTTCGAGAGGCTCTCGTTAAGGCGTGTTATAGGGTAAGCGTCCTTTTTGCTCACCGCGTTTAATAAACGAAAGTCGCATCAC
The DNA here is from genome assembly GCF_963678635.1 of Symsagittifera roscoffensis. Lineage (NCBI taxonomy): Eukaryota > Metazoa > Xenacoelomorpha > Acoela > Convolutidae > Symsagittifera > Symsagittifera roscoffensis. Next base: position 23,346 of record NW_026971177.1, read on the forward strand.
AATCTCAGCTGTCCTCCTTTCTTCTTGGCCTTGATGACCCCACTAGCGGAAGGTGACTTTGAGGATTCTATCATGTCATACTCGAGCAGCTGTTCTATTTCCGCTCGGCACCCCTCCGATATCTGTGGTTTCAGTCGCCTCGCTCCTTCCCATAAGAGGACGGCGCCTTCTTCTAGTTCGATCTCGTGCTCGACGAATCGACGACAACCAATATCCGCTTCAAATTTAAAAAACGTCTACGCGCTCCGAATTGAAACTACCCTTACCAAGTCAAACTCTCTCTCCTCTGTGTTGCCTCATAAATTCACAACTTTCAGTAAAACCGGCTTGTTAGACTCCAATTCAAACGACAAGGGGAAATCCGGAAAGCTCGAACAGCTCGATAAGCCATCATCAGTTTCAGATCTCATTGAAAACATTTTATTCTATCATTTCCATTCATTATTCCTTTTTGAAACCAGATCCGTATTAGCGTGAGTTGGACAGGCCTTTATTCGACGATTTTTCAGGCTTGGCGTTTCTCATAGTCCGTCCTCATTGGCAAAGCGTAGCCAAGTTTCTTTCCACGCTACACACAGCTTGTTTCGTGTGATCGAAAAGCTCCGGTATAGAAAGCTGAACTTTGAGTGATTGGGCTTGGTATCAGGCAAAACTGTTTACTGTCACTCAATGAATTTATTTTCTATTTTTAAAAATAATTACTACAGCCTGCCTAGGCAGTAATTTAATTTCTGTCTAAAAAAGTTGGTATCTTTTCTCCTCATTTATTATGCTATTTACTGGTCTTTTAACATACTTCCTGTCTGGGTTCCTAATCCTTATCAATCCATTATTAAGGTCATTCATCACGTCAAAGTTCCTGACGAAGTCATACCTCAAGATGAACTGATCGAGTCATCTAGGTTCTCCACCACAAGAAAAATTATCCAGAGGATCCATCCTCCCAGCTGGAGGTCTGTTATTGGTGTTCTCCCAGCCACGTAGATGGCTCCGCAGTTGGCGGTTGCCAATCTTAACAAGTCCTCCCTGGTGAAACCCATCCTTTCCCTCGTCTTTATCGGTATTAAACTCACTACTGCTCCTGTTTCTAGGATTCCTGTTACCCCTATCTTCCAACGGCGCCAAGCAGATGTGCAGTCACATCTGCTTCGTATCTAATGTGTGAAGTATCTTGTTCCATCATGGGGTCATAACCAATTCCCGACCCAAATATATCTGTCCTTTTTGGTCATTGTCACTCGTGACGTAGGTCTTAGTATAAATACTAGCCCCATCCACGTTGAGCATCACCTGATATGGTCACTAGTCTTCCACGTAACGACCATGAAGCATCACGGTTCGCGTGCCACCCGTTAAAAAGGAGGCTCGAACAGCTTTCAATTCAGTGCGCGACTCTGCTTGTCACAGATAGTCTGCATAAATGCCCAAATGCATCATTGTGAGTTATGAAGGTTCACTCAGATTACTGATTAGCTCAGGCCACGCCACCGAGATGGCCGACTGTATCTTGCTGCCTTGTGGCACCATCCCGAATGTCTGTCCGGAGATCACATGCAACTTCGTTCATAAACTGCCTGTTGCTTTCGTTTTGTTCCATCACGGATGCTTCAAAGGCGTTGAGTTGATCTTAAGTTATCCCGTTTTCCAGTACCAGCTTGATCTTTTGTTCAATTTCCGTTGTTGCCAAGTCCTGATGAACCCTGTTCAGGGCATCTCATGCCGTTGATTTATACTCAATTTTGATAACGTTAGCTGCGGTTTTGGGCTCCATCCCACTCGTTTCTTCAAGCACGGCCTGCACTTTCTTCGTAGCCAGCTCTGGTGGTTTCTCTGTCCTCCTCGCTTCCGCCTCGCTCATGAGCCGTGCCAGTTTGGCCATAAGGCCTGAAAAAGCCTCCTCATGCCTTAGGTGCTTGATGTCCGCTATATCATTCCAAAATTGTGGATAATCGGACTTGAAATTACCCTCCAGTTTGCAGAAGAAACACTTAGGACAGCGTATCTCTATTTTATGTACAACAATTGTAGTATAAACAACTGGAATTTTTTGAAATAATCGACTAAAAGATATTCTGTCAAATCTAGAATTAGTATTTGTATCAAATTCAAAGTAGTAATCGAAAAAATGTTCATTATCTTCAATTGTGGTTTCACAGGCTCTTCCATTGTTTTGTTTTTTACTGATCGACCACTCAACCTGAGTTAACTCTTTTAAATAAAACTTTCTTGATACACTTGGCAGTACTCTTTTTTTCTAAAACCTCCTCTCCATCTTTTTAACAAAATTATTAAAGTTTCTGTGTTTCGATACAAATTAAAACTATGTATGAGTCATCGCGATTTCCCTAATGGAAGTAGAAACAATTATGAAAGTTTTTTGTGATTTTTCCCTGTATGGAAATTGCGTAGGCGTTACTATTTTTATATAAATCTGCAAAAATTATTCTTGACAATGGCAGCTGCTATTTGTCAAGTTCTTCCCAGTTTTTATTCAGATTAAAATATTAAATCATTGATTATTTCTGTTTCCAACGATTTTTACGAAAAATAAATTGTAATCGAAGATTTCTCCGTGTCTACTCACAATTTTTTTTGTTCCTTGGGAGGTTGAAAGTTTCAATTAATTTTAAAAGGAACATCTTTTAGCCAAAATCTTCAGAGATTAGACAATTATCAATACATATATCAAGAAATTCATTGTCTTTTCACTTTGGACCAACACAGATTCTATTCAAGTTTTGTCACATCAAGTGAGGAAGTACTCAATCAGGCTAATTGCGGAACGCAGCACCACTTACAATGGAAAAGAGCTGAAAAAACACCAAGCGTATCAAGTAAACAACTCGTTCGAAAAAATTTCATAAAACACTATCTAAATTCTAATCAAAAACTTGCATCTACGCAAACTCTGGGCTCAGCAATTCTAGACAGAATTCAAAAGAATCAACACTTAAAATTTGAATCTGATTTGTTCAAATTAATTGATCGTTTTATTGATGGTTATGACTCAGTAAATAGTGAGCGTGTCAATTTTTCTAATAATTTTTGATTATTTCTTCATAAAGTTTTTCTCAAATTTGTTTTATTTCAATTCAAAAGCTTTTCAGTGAATACATTTATGTTATTTTTTCTACAAGATGCAAAAAAGTAATCATTTTTTAACAGATATTACTTCCTTCCTCTTATTGTTAAATTATTGGTTAACAATTATCAGTATTGATGACTTTGAGTGCTATTTCTTATCATAGTTAATTGTTTTTGTGAGTTTTTTGATCAATTTACATGCAGAAAACTGAATTTTTTGATGATCAAAGTTAGAACAAGGAAGTTCATCAATTTTAATTTTCAACAGTGCAAGAAACTCTTGTTACAATTTTCTGTAAAATGCGAAAACATTTAACGAAATTTTTCTTAATTTGCGAGATTTTCTTTGTTTTTTTTAACAAGTGTGCAAAAAATATTATGAAAGTTTTTGCAATTCGCAAAAGTTGTACAAATTTTTTAACAAATATCGAGAATTTCATTTTTTAGTGTAACAAAGCTAAAAATATTTATAGGTGAAATATCTTGTGGTCGGTATTTTTCACCGTTTAGATATATATAGTCTTTAATGTCTTTAAAATATCCGCTATAGTCTTGTGTATAAATATCTGCAAATCCTGCTGTTTCGGCAAGTTTGCGTAAGTTTTGGTCAATTGATTGTCTTTGTATCGTGTCCATTTGTGTTAATAATTCTTGGAATTGTTGTGTTCTAATGTGATGTTGTATATCGGATTTTGAATATATTCCAATTGATTCCAATTAATTGGGTTTCGAACAATAGCTCTAATGCTTTCAGGTGAAAATTTTTTGAGTGATTGCATTAATGTGGGATATGGAGTAAGAAGATAATATTTATCTTCATCAGGGTTCAGTTGAACTACATTGTGGCTATTTTCTGATCCACATGGGACTGCGGTATCCCAGAAATAGGTTCGTCTTGAAAGTGTGTCAACGAAATGTACTTTATTTTTATAAAAGATAGGGATTCTTTTATAGCATCGTTTATCTTCAAAAACATATAGTGGTGATACTTTTTTGGTACAGGTATAAAACCATAAAATGTTTCCTTCATAATCTAAAAAATTTGATCTATTTCCTGATAATAAATATCCTGCGTAGGGTATTTTTAATACTGCTAGTGCAAGTGATTGTAGGATTTGTGTCCTTTCTAATTCGCATAGCTGGTGAAGTGTTTCTAATTCAGATAGTGACATTTCTTGAAAAATTCGGCTAATTGTATAGTCTAATTTCATATCTAGGTGAATATCATAGTGGATGTTACCGAAATATGTACTATTCATTAGTGATACTTCTTGTAAACGTGTGCTTCTAGTGTCATGGGGCTTTAGATGTCCACCAGGTTGATTTTTACTCTTTTGAAAATCAACTGGTATATATGATGTTCCTTCGTTTATAGGGTGACTTGTGGCGTATGGGTCGATTTTTACTTTTCCAGTGGTCATGTCGAATCCTTTTTCGTATTCAACTAATATCTCGGAGTATTGTGTTTTGTGAAGTGGATTTCTGTATTTACATGCAAGTTCTGTTTCTTGATATATTTGAAAACGTGTCAATTTATTTTCTATATTGTGTATGTTTCTAAAATTAGAACTTTTTCTTCGTGACGGATGGACTTGGTCGTATGGAATTGATTGTATGAAATATTTTTCGTGAAATTTTATCATACGAGCGTGTATTTTTGCTACTTGAAATGTTGTACATGTGTCTTCAGGGAACCAAACAATTGTTGCTTGTGTTCGTGTTGTAGGGTCACAATAGCCTTGGTCGTTTTTACAAGGTAATCTAATTCCTTGATAGATCATTGTGTTGTCTGATAAATCGTGTGTGAGTTGTATTTTTTCGAGTTGTATTTTCCAATCAAAAAACATGATTTCTTGATATCCTTTATTTTTTGTGTCTGCTTTGCAGTTTGATGGGTCATTTATACCAATGTGTGGTATCCAGTGTTTATCGTGTATATCATAAGTTAATCTTCCGTGTGCGCCGTTGTATGGGTATTTTTCATCTAATTTTATATGTCCTTGATATCTTTCAAGTTCTGCTTGATGTACAGAATCTGCAAAAACTTGGAAATATACTAATTTTCTATCAGTGTTTTTATTTCTTGTGATATTGAGTCTTAGTAACTCGTTTTTACAATCTTCGGGATTGAGATGTAGAAGTCGTTCGATATTACTTTGGTAGAATGATTCGTGGTCAAGTCGGTTTTTATTTCCATTTGAGACTTGTGAACAATGTACTTTCTTTTCGGAAAATGTCGCTGTGAATTTATATCCTTTAACTGTTGTTGCTCGGGCTTTTGAATAAAGTGTCGCTATTACATTTGTTGTTTTTATAGCTTGTGGTTCTGTTTCGCATTGTGATACTTGATTTATTGCATATTTGTGTAATGTTTTTTGTTCGTTTTCGTCACAATCGTAATGTGTTACTAATAAATCTTGGGTTCCTGTGCGGGGGGAAGGGTTTATGTTTTCATTTGAGGTTATTAGAAAAAGGAGTTGGAGAAAAATTAAAATTTTTAGAATATACATGTGTATGACAATCCTGAATATGGGTTATAAAATGTGATGTAACCAATTGTCTTTTTGGTATATCTGTCGTATTTGTATATTACTTCAGTTGTTATAAATGGTGGTGGTAGGGATTGAGCTGTTATATTTGGTGGATTTAATGGATAGGGATGTTGAGTAATGTTGTTTAATTTAACCGTGATTTCAAATTTCAATTGTAGACTATTCTGTTGGAGTATTTGGATGTTATGAGCACGAATGTCTTCGTGAATGTCTTGTCTATATTGTAGTCTATTTAGTGCCCAACTGTGGAGTCGGTTACTTTCTAGGTGTTGTCCAAATAATGGTGGAGGTGCTGTGAATGTATTCCAGTCTAGTCTTAAAGGAATATTTGTTGATGATTGTTCTCTATATCTAGCGTCGAGGTTATTTGGGAAATTTAAGTTAAAAGGTGGTGGTGAAATCTGGCTTATTGATGGTGTTGATGTTAGTGATAATGTTTCTGGTAGTGATGAGGATGTTGTTATATCCGTAGAAATGTCTATTGGATCATTGATTAAATTTGGTTCACCTTGTGTGAATGAATGTGTTGTCCAGTATGGTAGTCGTGATGTTTGGTTTGTAGGGTTAAAGGGATTTTCACGTACTTGTTCAGATGTTGGTGTTGAACCTAAGTAATCTGATGGTAGGCTTGAGGTGCTACGTTGTGAAAGAAGCGTAGGGGTTTCTGGTAATATACCAATGGGATTTTCTGGTGTACTTTGTGATGGGGATTGAGGTATATCAAAATGAACTCGGGGAGTTTGAAAATTTCTGTTTCGTCGAGGGTGTATAATTTGTCTATTTATTTCGACTGTATTTTGGTTTTGACTAGGATTTCTTATTCTACTTAATTCTTGTGGTAGTGTTGGGAATAAGTTATATGTTGGTTCGCTTAGAGGTGCTTGTCGTTGAACTGGTTCTAGTGGTTCTGATAAGCGAGCGTGTCGTTCTTCAATGGTATATGGGTTATCTTGAAAAGAAATTCGTGTAGATGTTTGAGGGTTTTGGGTAGTTGAAGATGGTGTGGGGTTTTCTTGGGATGATGTCGGTGAAGACTGACTACGTGATTCTTTTTGTGGAAAAATTTATGTTTATTGTAGTATTCTTCTAGAAAAAGTATTAGGAGGATTGTTGCTAGGGCGAATGTGATAATTGCTTTCTTTATACATTTGCATATTGTCAAGATGAGGGATGATAGAAATGTTATAAAAATTACAAATAGTAAAAAAATATCTGTTCTACTAAAAATGGTTCGTATCATTTAGAAAAGTTTTGTGAATCGTACCTGTGGATATAATCAATAGCTTTTGAAAGCTGGAGGTATAGTTCAAATAGGGAATAGAAAATTAAAAAAATATTGCAAAAAATGATTAAGATTATTACAAAAGCTTCAAAGATATCAAAAAGAAATATGATGAAAGGTTTAAATATTGTGAAAAAGTTTGCGAAAATGTTTAGAATTATGGTAACTGGTCGAGAGAAGAGCATTTAAGAAATGGCTTCTCGATCGAATATTTTTTGTTGTTTGAGGCAATTTTCAAGTGTGGTCGAGTTATTTATTGGTTTTTTGACAAGTGGGTCGAGTTTTGTGAAAAATTGTTGGGGGCAAATTTTATGGTGATCGGGAGGTCTTCTTTGTCTTTATTTTCATTTGTCAAATGATCTGGGGTATTTTTGTGATTTTTATACTTTAGGCTATTTAAAATGGTCGTTCTTTTACTTTAGGCTAATTTAACATATTTGTTTGGGGGGTATTTAAGGTCTAGGTTGGGGAAATATTGTTGATCTTTGGTTTATTAGATAAGGGAGGGTCATGATATTATGGTGATATTTATTTTAGTTGTCAAGTTGGAATGGTTTGCTTATTTTTGACCTGGAGGTCGCAAAGTTATAGTTATAGATATGCCTAGAGTTTAATATCGTTCGTCTAGTTGATCTGTGTTAGAGTTAGAGAAGGTGACGGATTGGATGAATCCTATTGGCTAATTATGAACTAGAATCGTTGCGTGTTTGTCAGCATGTTATTTTGAAAAAATGAAAGTTCAAAATATTTCAGAGGTGCAAAAATTATTAAATCTAAACTTAAAGCTGTTGTTGAAATTCGACTTTCTTTAAAATTTTAGATTGTGGAATGAATGTTTTATAGTTTTTACGTGGTTGATTTCTAAGTCGTGATGACTCTCTATGTTCTGATTTGTCGTTTTGTTCTTGAGGTATTATTTTTTCTGTCAATTTTCTATTTTTTCTTTCTTTTTGATCTAGTTTTTTTTGTTGTGGTTGATTTTTTATTTTGGTTTTCGAGATGAACGTCATGTGGTTCCTTTGTTTCATTTTCTGTATGTGGGTTATTTTGAATAACTTTTAAACCTGAGAAAGAATATAATTGAGTTAGTTCGCGTAGTGCGTACTCTTTTGGGTAATAAGGTAATAGGTTGTTTCGGTGTTGGACAATTTCTTTTTTGTCTGAGTCGGTAATTTTATATGTGACATCTGTGGGTTTGGCAATTATTTGGTATGGTCCTTTACGAAGAGGTTGTAATTTTTTAGAGATTCCTTTTTGAGTGTTAAAATTGGGTATTAAAACAAATGTTCCAATTTTTAAATCGGAGGCTGGTGTGAAGCGTGAATTTATTTGTTCATTAATGTTTTGTCTTTGTAACAACTTTTTTGTTACTTTTTGGTAAATTTCATTATGTTTTTTATCTCTATTTAAAATCCATTCGGTGTGTGTACCGGAGGCTAATTTCAGAATTTGTGGGTGATGAAAATGATCTTCATCGTGTGTGTGTAAAGGTAGGTTATAACAAATTGAGTCTTTATTCGGTTGACAATGACTTTGTGCATTTTTATGAGAATTTGCTGTAAACATAATCGGTTTGCGTGGCTTTTGATTAAAAACCATTTCATATGGTGACATTCCTAGAGTTGTCGTGATTTGTGAATTATATGCTAAGGGAAATAGTTTTACATCTGCTGACCATTCGGTATATCTTGTATCATTTCCATTGATGATACATCTAAGATATTCTTGTAGTGAACGGTTCATACCTTCGACTAAGCCGTTTGTCCAAGGTGCGTGGGATGTACGTGGTTTGTGTTTGATGTTATATAGATGACATAGTGTGATAATTTCATTATTTATGAATTCTGTACCGTTATCTGTAACTAGAATTTCTGGTAGTCCGAATTTGGCTATCCAGTGTTCATATAGTGTTGTGTAAGCATAATAAGCGTTACAATGTGGTACTGGGTTAAGTGCTACATAATGTGTAAACGCGTCAACAATTACCATAATGTAGGAATTTCCTTCGGATGAGGGTGAAATTGGTCCTTTTGTATCAAATGAAATACGGTGGTTAAAGTACAAACTTTGTCCTTTAAAATCTTGTTTTTGTGCTATTTGTTTTTGATTTGGATAAGGTTTATTTAGCTGACATACTATACAATCATTGCATAGTACTTTTATCCAAATTGGTGCATTTGGAAAATAAAAGTTTTGTATGAAATTTGAATATGTTTTTTCTGATCCAGAGTGTCCTTTAATATTTTGTGTATGCGAAATATTAAAAGCTATAAGAATCATACTCAGAGGGAGACAGGGAACTGTAGATTCATTTAATTTGTATTCTAGAAGGTCTGTGTTTTCATTAATTGTTGTATTATTGAATTTTCGAAAATATCGGAGGAGTGTTTTATTTCCTAAAATAGTTGTATCTGCCTTGACGGGTTTAGTTTTATATTTGTGCCATGATTTTAGTTGTCTAATTACTGGGTCAAGATTTTGATATTGCTTCAAAGTATTAATTGTAATTTTATCTGTTGGGAGGAGAAAAATGTTTTCTATTTCCAATTTAGATAAAGGAATTGTATCAAGTGGGTCATGAAGGTCAAATACTTGATTTATTGTGTAGTTTGAATCGTTTGTTTGTGGTCCTGATAAATTTATTTTATCAGTTAGATTTTCTTTTTCAATTAATGGAAAAAGGTCTTTTTTATGCGAGTGTTGTTTTACTCTTTTTTGTTGGGTGTTATTTTTTATCCATTGTGAGTATGGAATTGGTTTGAAAGTTGATGTTCCAAGTAGATCAACTTCGTAGTGATTATCTTGGCAATCTAAATAGAGTGGGAAGTGTTGTAGATTGTTTATCTGTGATTGTTCAACGTCAGTTTTTACTGCATATTTGCATTCTAGTCGTGGTGATGTTTCGTTTTCTGCAAGGTAGAATTTTATATTTTTAGGTATTTCAACTGTAGTTTTACGTGTAAGTAATTCAGGTGGTGTATTTCGACTTAATGTGTCTGGTAATGCAAGATTTTTTCCTGCTGTCCAAACTATATGTAAGTTTGGGAATTTCATTAGATTTAGTTGAAATCTATAAACTCGGTGATTGGGATTAGATTTTTGTGTAAAGAGAAAAATGATTGGTTTGTGATCTGTGAAAAGAACTGTTGGATGTTTTGATCCAAGTATCAGAAATTCATATTCTGTTAGTGTATATATTATAGCTGTACACTCTCTCATTAGAGTTGAGAGTCGTAGCTCTGCTTGAGTGAATAATTGAGAATTTGCTGATATAAGATTCATTTTGTTTGTGCCATTGTGTGATTGTAATAATGCTGCGCCGATGCCAAAATTCAAAGCATCGCACATTGCATAGAATGGTTGATTTGGATCTGGAATTGTATTCGAAATTTGTTCAGTTAGGAGTTTTTTAATTTCTTCAAATCGTGCTTGATGTTCTGTGTTCCATTCAAAATTATTTTGTTGTCTAAGTATATTATAAAATGGTCTTAGGTATAATTGCATTTTATAGACATATTTACTTAAAAAATTTAACATTCCAAGGAATTCTTGGATTTTCTTTTTGTTTGTTGGTGGTTGGAGTTTTTGAATAGCATCAATGCGTGATTTTAATGGAGTGATTGTTTTTCTTTCTATATTATGTCCTAAGAATTTAACTCGTGTTAAAAAGAAGTGTGATTTATCGGGGGCGGCCTTCAGATTTTCGTTCTGAAGTTTTTTGTGATAATGTTCTAAAACTTTAAACATTTCTTTTTTTGTCTGTGATTGCATAAAAACATCGTCTAGATAAGTGATTGCGTTTTTCTTGAGTATTAGTGGTCTAAAAATTTTGCTCATAAAAGCTGAAAATGCTGCTGGTCCTATGGATATTCCATAGAATAGGCGGTTGAATTCATATTGCTGATTTCCAATAACAAATTGTGTTAAGCGTCGCGATTGTTCATCTAGTGGCATTTGATTATATGCACTATTCATATCTGCGGTTGTAAAGTATTTTCCGTTTATTTTTGTTAAAATAACTTGTATTGGTTCAATAGGCCAATTGCATTTTGATTCGTCTATTAGTGAATTAAGATATCTAGCGTCTAGAACTATTTTTAATGATTCTCCTTTTGCTAGGATGATAACAGGGTTGATAAATGTGTTACCTTTTGGTTGTTCTTCTTTGTTTACCGGTGAGATTATAATGTGTTTTTCTAAAATATCAAGTAATCTGTTCACTTTATCGTGTAAATGAATTGGTACTTTACTTGCTCTTTGTTTTTTGAAAACTGCGTCAGGTTTTAATGGGAGATGTAGTGATGAACTGATTTTGCCAACATCAAATTTAGATGTTGCATAGACTGATGAATATTTTATTAGCTGTTTGGCTAATTTATCAAATTCGTCTTGTGTTATTTGTGAATGTTGAAAGTTAAACATTGTTAAAAACTTCTGTTGAGATTCTGTGTAGTTACTTATGTTGAATGTAGGTTTGAAATATGGAGTTTTTGTGAAATAGTCTGTATTTTTTTTTTCATTACTTATTATATTATTTATGGATAATTCTTCATTAAGAATTGTGGATTGACAAATATCTAATAATTGGAGTATATTATTTACGCGGTATGCTTTTTCATGTACGGGTGATATTGTAGCGTTTGTTTCGCAATATCCTAAAAGTCCGAAGGGTAATGTTACTTGATACGGTGTATTGTTATACACATGTAGCGAAATGATGTCTGAATTCGTATTTTTCAAATATTTTATAGATGAAATCGTGATTTTGAAAAACTTATGAATAGGTTTAAACTCAAAGTCTGACATAAAAAGTTGCTGTTTATTTTGACTTTTATCATACTGGTGAACTTGTTTTATTGAAAAATTATAAATATTTCCTGATAATGGTTTCAGGTGTTTCCGTTGTTGTGTTTCCGTTGTAAATGGGATAAAATTTTGAGAAGACTGGTGGTTGTTTGTTTAATCTTTGAAAAAATGTTAGAGCTGTATTTTTTGTTTTTGTGTACTTGTCTTTGATGAGTATTTTACTATTTAAGATGTTGATTGTTGGTATATATTTTGGTATGATATTGTGCTTAATATCTGTAATATGAAATGTTTGTTTAAACGGTCTGTTTAAATTTTGTTTTGTTCCATTGTTCTCGTGGGGAGAAGGAATAATTGGGTTTTTCCATAATTTACTAATGTTGATCCTGGTGCTGTTGCTAGTTTACTGGAGGTTTCAAAAGGCGTTAATTTTGGATGTAATGTTTTGATTTCATTCCATGTGGGAATATTAATTATATTTGATTCTGCTCCTGAATCAATTAAAAAATCAATTTCAAGATCTGGTGGTTGAAATTCTTTGTTTCTTGGACTTTCTAAGAGAAATGGTATTGTCCAAATTTTTTCTCTGGGTTGTTTTTTTTTGTATATTTTGATAAATATGATTTGTGTTTAAACATTTTGTTTTGTCATTTTCATTGGGTTTATTTACCGTGTTAATTTCGTTTATTTCTTGTGCCGTTTGTGTAGTATTGATGGGTTCAGTATAATAATTGTGAAGGAGTTCCAATTGATTTTCATATATATGTGATGCAAAAGGTTGTTCATATATAATAGGTTCGTAGTCGTTTTCGACTGTTATCATATTTACGGAGATGGTATTTTCTGTATCAATTTCTGTGTCTGATGATCCACAGTTTATTTGATTTAGTTGTAGTTCATTATTTCCTGTGTCATCAATACCTGGGGGGTCTGATTTTGTTTGTTCATTTGACTGTACTTGATTAATATGTCTTTGATGTTTTGGTGTACTACTTCTGTATCGATGTTTAGAATTATTATAATGGTTATTATTCCTATGTGGTGATTGGGAATAATTTCTATATTGATTATTATAACTTGAATTTCGATTTTGTGAATTGTTCCGTGATCTGTTTTGATAATTGTCATTTGGTCTGTGATAGTTTGATCTGTTATTTGAGTTATTTCTTGATCGATTGTTCGGGTAATTCTGATTTCGATTGTTCGAATAACTTCTATTTCGATTAAGTGAATAGTTTCTATTTCTGTTATATGATGAGTTTCGTGATTGATTATTGGAATAGTGTTTATTTCTTGGGTTTGATTGGGCATTGGATCTTGAAACAAATTGTGTTGCATTTGAATTTGATCTCGTATAGTTATTTCGACTATTTGATCGTTTATAATGATTTTGTGGAGAATTCTGTGTTTTTCTTCGTTCTGGTGATCTTCCTCTATAACTTGAGTTATATGGTGATTGATTCCTTGTGTAATTAGTGTTGTTCGGAAGTGGTTTTTCTGAACTGTTGTTACTGTATACATTTTTTTTTGGTAAATTTTGATCTTTCTTCATATATTGATAGAATGATTTATTTGGTTCTTTATACTTTTGAGGTTTGTTTTGGTTATCTTGTTGTTTTTGTCTACATTCGGAAATACTATGGCCGTATCGTCGGCAATAATTACACAATTTTTTGAAAGATGGTTTGCCTTTGAAATTTGGGTGTTTTTCATAAATATTTAGTATTTCTGTGATTTTTTCAACTAGGTCTGTATCTGATTCCTGTATGTTATTGATATGTGTAGTGTTTGTTTCAATTCGATTAACATATTGTAGTTTTAGATTTTCTGTCTCTTCAAGTTTCATTGTGATTTCCGCTTGCTCTAGTTTGTCTACTAGTTTTCGAAAATCTAAATCTGGCTCTCGAATTGAAGAAGGATGAGATGCTCTCTTTTTTATTGCTATTTTCCTTAATTGAGGTGTTAAAGTCATCATTAAAATTTCTGTCATTTTTGTGTTTTTATAGTCATGTGTATTTAATGAATATGCTTTTCGAACTAGTGTTTCGATACGTACTGCTAATTGTTTGATGGTTTCATTTGGTAATCTGCGAGTTTCATTACATAAAACTCTTTGTTGTTGTTTATTTCTTTCGGAGTCAATTATTTTTGAAAATTCTTGTGTAAATCTTTTCCAGTCTGATTTTATTTCTATAGGTAATACTGAAAACCATTTTTGAGCTGCGCCATCTAAGGTTGTTTGTATCAACGCTGTGCGTCGATGTATCCAATTTTGATGTAGTGGTGTATTAATTGGTTCAGGTCCTATATTTAAAATTAAATTTGCTGTTACTGCATTTAAATAATCTTCTACAGAATATTCACGGCCTGTTCCTGTGAATACCATTAGTGGTTTATTTGATGTTATTGATGATCCACCCATAAGGTATGGATTCATTGTCATCTGTAGTGATTCTGCGGCATTTGGCATTTCCGAAAAATTTGAAAGTTGATTTTTTGTTATTTCGTGTTGTTGAAGGTAATATGGGAGTGGTATTTCATTTTGCATTTGAGTTGGTTGATACGAGTGCATAGTCATTGGGTTTTGTGGTTGAATTGGTTGAAAAGATTGTGTATTAGTTGGATTTGGCATATGGATTGGTTGTTGATTTCGTGTATCCGTTGGGTTTGGAGAAAAAATTCTATTATATGTATGAGGTCGTCGCAATCCTTGTTTGCGATATTCTTGGGTATATGGTGCAAAAGTGTCTGGTTCTAAATAATCATCATCAGATGATAAGTTTTCCGTATGATGAGGTGCTTGCTTTTTGTTTTTATTTTGTTGAAAGAATGGGTAATTTTCACTATGATCCTGTGGAGGATGTGAATTAGTCCGAAAATTTACTGAGTTGGTTGTTGTCATTGGGTTATCCCAATAGTGAGAACATATATGATTATTTTTAGTTTTTTGTGGGGGATAGTTTGTTTTTGACGAATGTTCATAATTATAATTGTGTTCTGCAAAAGTGTTTCTTGTGAACGTTCTTCGTGGTTTTGATGTTACTGTCATAGGTCTATATGTTTGATAATCCGTATGTGAATATTTTGGAGCAACCAAAGGTTTAACGGTTGATTGTAAGGTTACTTGTGCCAGTGAAGTGTTTGTATTTTTTGGTGTTGTTAAATTTGGATGTATGTGTGAAACACTTTGTTGTGTAGTTGTTGTTGTTTGGACAATTTCTTCATTTATGAAGTGTGATGGTGTTTGGATATCTAGTTGTGTAAGATTCCTAGTTCCATTAAGGTTTTCATTGTGTATGACGGTCGAATTTAAACTGTTATTTCGCGTATCAAGTAAAAATGTATTGTAGTTTAATGGTGTTGCATCAATGGTTAGTGGTACTACTTTTACATAATCTCTTCGGTAAGATATTGTACTTATTGCTTGACTTGAGATTGATTGTGGGATATTGATAAATGCAGAATGAGACCATTCAGGGTCCCAAACGTAGTCTGACTGTTCTGTAATGGCATTATCATCATTTGGATTTTGAGGTCTGAAATTTTTTCTTGCTTGTGAAATTAAGTCTATATTATGTGTGAAATAATCTATTATAAACCATGCCAAAATTTCTTGTAAGTCATGTTTTGTGTGTAATGAAACATCGTCTTTAGTGAAATTTTCTTTGATTATATGTAGAAAAATTGAAAATAATGTGATTTCCTGTCGTACTTTTGTATGTTTGGATGTTTCAGTTGGTGAGATACTTTGAAATTCTGTTTTTTTTTTAATATAGAAATATAGGTATATATTATTGCAAAAACTTCGTTAGTAAATATGGAGTTTGCTCTTTGTGAATTATGATATTGTATGCTTTTAATATATTCTAGGAATACCTTTGAAAATTCTAATTCAAGATCGTCTGTTTGAATTACATATTTACGATGATTCGTATTTGGTGTGCTGAATTCTATGGTGTAGATTCCATATTGTTGTGTTAAATTACATATATCTTTCAGATAATGTTCAATAATTTGTCTTTTGATTTTTACATCTGGGAATTCTGCTTTGCATGGGCTGATTCCGGGTTCAAACAAATTTACGAGTAAATTCTTGCAAAAATCATGTTGCCCTCTATTATCGGGTGCATCTATGAGGAAGGGGTAAACCTCTTCGTCATCTGGACTATCGTCACTTTGAGTGTGGCTCATTTTTTCGTTTGATGACTGTTAATATATAACTATCGATGTGTCTAATTGGTTGATTCCAATTATACAAGTGTACTGGTTTGTGTTTATATTGCTTTTTTATTCTTCTTTTTCCTCGTTTTGATGAATTTGAAGTTGTTTCTGAATCGGAAAAATATATTTGATCGTGAATGGGACAATTTTTATCAATCGATTCTTTTAATGGAAGGTATGGAAGGTATGGATTCATTGTCATCTGTAGTGATTCTGCGGCATTTGGCATTTCCGAAAAATTTGAAAGATGATTTTTTGTTATTTCGTGTTGTTGAAGGTAATATGGGAGTGGTATTTTATTTTGCATTTGAGTTGGTTGATACGAGTGCATAGTCATTGGGTTTTGTGGTTGAATTGGTTGAAAAGATTGTGTATTAGTTGGATTTGGCATATGGATTGGTTGTTGATTTCGTGTATCCGTTGGATTTGGAGAAAAAATTCTTTTATATGTATGAAGTCGTCGCGATCCTTGTTTGCGATATTCTTGGGTATATGGTGCAAAAATGTCTGGTTGTAAATAAACATCATCAGATGATAAGTATTCCGTATGATGAGGTGCTTGCTTTTTATTTTTATTTTGTTGAAAGAATGTGTAATTTTCACTATGATCCTGTGGAGGATGTGAATTAGTCCGAAAATTTACTGAGTTGGTTGTTGTCATTGGGTTATCCCAATAGTGAGAACATATATGATTATTTTTAGTTTTTTGTGGGGGATAGTTTGTTTTTGACGAATGTTCATAATTATAATTGTGTTCTGCAAAAGTGTTTCTTGTGAACGTTCTTCGTGGTTTTGATGGTACTGTCTTAGGTCTATAAGTTTGATAATCCGTATGTGAATATTTTGGAGCAACCAAAGGTTTAACGGTTGATTGTAAGGTTACTTGTGCCAGTGAAGTGTTTGTATTTTTTAGTGTTGTTAAATTTGGATGTATGTGTCAAATACTTTGTTGTGTAGTTGTTGTTGTTTGGACAATTTCTTCATTTATGAAGTATGATGGTGTTTGGATATCTAGTTGTGTAAGATTCCTAGTTCCATGAAGGTTTTCATTGTGTATGACGGTCGAATTTAAACTGTTATTTCGCGTATCAGGTAAAAATGTATTGTAGTTTAATGGTGTTGCATCAATGGTTAGTGGTACTACTTTTACATAATCTCTTTGGTAAGATATTGTACTTATTGCTTGACTTGAGATTGATTGTGGGATATTGATAAATGCAGGATGAGACCATTCAGGGTCCCAAACGTAGTCTGACTGTTCTGTAATGGTAGTATCATCACTTGGATTTTGAGGTCTGAAATTTTTTCTTGCTTGTGAAATTAAGTCTATATTATGTGTGAAACAATCTATTATAAACCATGCTAAAATTTTTTGTAAGTCATGTTTTGTGTGTTGGGAAACATCGTCTTTAGTGAAATTTTCTTTGATTATATGTAGATAAGTTGAAAATATTGTGATTTCCTGTCGTACTTTTGTATGTTTGGATGTTTCAGTTGGTGAATTACTTTAAAATTCTGTTTTTTCTAATATAGAAATATAGGTATATATTATTGCAAAAACTTCGTTAGTGAATATGGAGTTTGCTCTTTGTGAATTATGATATTGTATGCTTTCAATATTTTCTAAGAATACCTTTGAAAATTCTAATTCAAGATCGTCTGTTTGAATTACATATTTACGATGATTCGTATTTGGTGTGCTGAATTCTATGGTGTAGATTCCATATTGTTGTGTTAAATTACATATATCTTTCAGATAATGTTCAATAATTTGTATTTTGATTATTACATCTGGGAATTCTGCTTTGCATGGGCTGATTCCGGGTTCAAACAAATTTACGAGTATATTCTTGCAAAAATCATGGTGCCCTCTATTATCGGGTGCATCTATGAGGAAGGGGTAAACCTCTTCGTCATCTGGACTATCGTCACTTTGAGTGTGGCTCATTTTTTCGTTTAATGACTGTTAATATATAACTATCGATGTGTCTAATTGGTTGATTCCAATTATACAAGTGTACTGGTTTGTGTTTATATTGCTTTTTTATTCTTCTTTTTCCTCTTTTTGATGAATTTGAAGTTGTTTCTGAATCGGAAAAATTTATTTGATCGTGAATGGGACAGTTTTTATCAATCGATTCTTTTAATTTGTAGAGTTCATCTAAATTGCTAGCTTCTGATTCTGAAAATGCGTTTCTATTTTTTGAAAATCTTTTTCGTGTGATTTGTCTTTGTTTGTTTATGATTTTTCTTTTTATTGTCAGTCGTTTTGTTCTAATGTATCCAACTGTTTGTGTTTGAGGTGTGATTACAAGATCGTATTTTTGGTTATCTATCTCACAGTTGTGTAAAACGATTGTTTGTTTATTTCCTAGATTTTTGAATGACAAGGTTTAGGATAAGGGATGCAAAAAGTTGTTAGGTGATTTCTATTTTCTTAGACTGTTAGTCCTTACGATTTTTTGGTTAGCTTAACCTGGGTCTATTTGTTCAGGGTTGGAGAGAAAAGTATATCGATTCCGAAGAATGATTTTTTACTTTCTCGTGGCTAGTCTAAGCTAAGGTGTTAACTTACTTAATCTTAATTAGGGGTAGTGATTGTGTTCAAGGGTTGGAGAATAGTAAATCGATCCACAAGGTTCAGGTATAATTAGAACGCAAGTAGTTCGTTAGATACTATTTTAAACTTACTAAGTCTAATATTTATCCTGGGTCTGGTAAGAGGAGGGTTCAAGTGAAGGATGAATAACTGAAGTTCTTCACTGTTTATCTTAATTTGAATGGTTAGTTTTATTTAAAAATTTCTATTAATCTTGGGTCTTTTGGAAGGGTTGGATAGTGAATCGACGTTTGAGGTCGTTAGACACTTGCTAAGTGGGTGGGGGAGAACAAAATTGTTCTTTTTGATCCAAGGATAGGCCTTGATGATCAGGATTTAAATTATGTTAAAAAAGAAAATTAATTAGGATCCAAGGATAAGCTTTGATGATCTGATTTTAAAATTAAGTGAATTTAAGTTTAAAATGGTTTAAATTTATTTAGCAAAAAGATTTAGTATTTTAATGATATTAGTGAGCTTATGATTGCTGTTATGTTTAGGTGATGAAACTGGGACAACAGATGATTTATGATTACTAACAATTTATTGTCATGCTACTAATTTTTATTTTCATTTTCAATAAAAGTTTTTCAAACATGTTTTATATAAGACTGCAGAAATTAAGAAAACGATCTGAGATCTTTTTATCAATCGTTTTTGTATATTAATAATTTTGTTTAGCGCCTGAAATGATCATGAAGATTGACTTCAAAATTTTATGTTTGCAAATGAAAATCTAAATTCATTGCTAATAAGATTCTAAATATAAAAATTTGTGTTGGCTTTTGCCGTACAATCATAAAACTATATGGTAAGTTTCTACTTTGTCGTATGTCGTCTCTTGTTTGAGGCCTTCTTACAATTCCGGGTAGTTCTGTTATCATTCGGAATATCGGTTCTGATCTATTGAGTCGTAGAGACATTTCGATTAAATTATTATCGTATAACATTTTTTAAAAAAATGTTTTGTCTAAATTCTAATCTATTTTTGGTTAATTCTACGCTATTAAGGTCTTATTCGAGACTTATGGTCGCACCAGATAAGTTAGGTCCGATGTGGTTAACTCATAGAGTAATTTCGGATAGGGTACACCGTCTGCTCGTCACGCTATCTTATTTTCGGCCGGATAGATTCGTGCAACTTCTTAGTCTAATACCGATCCTAATCTTACTCTTATACTTTCTAGTCTCAGGGTGTTTAACTAGTCTCTGCTAGGCTCAATAGATCTAGGGTATACTGGTTTGTTGCGGCTGCTGAAGTTCTCTTGGAGAGACAACTAATTTCTAAGTTAAATTCAAATCTTTCTGGTGCTGAAATTACAAGTAATTTCAGCACTTACAAATAAGTGGGTTGTTAGTTAGATGGATCATGATTGGTTAATATTAAATACTTTACAGTGGTAAAATATCTAATTTATCCAATCATAAAATATAGTTTAGATCAGGTTCCAAATTTAATAAATTTCTTAACACATGATCAATTCTTAATACCCTTCTTCAAAATACCCTTCATAATCGATCAATTTTAGTCCATGAAATCCATGAACACCAATTAATTTGTAGAGATTTAACTGTGCAAAAAATGAAACCCATGTTCCATTACCAGCCCTCCTCCAGAAACCCCACAACAGAAACACAACGTCCCCTGTTTGCCGTAAGCTCCAAAAATAAAAAAAAGTAATTTGCTATAACAACGCATTTGACCATGAAATTTAGCGAGACAACAAAAAATGACAAAAAATGATAACAGCTAACAAAATGAGCTCGGGTCCTTTCGGCTTTCACCCATATTTGAGTTTCAGTTTTGGAAAACTATCTTCACGTTCCATAAACTAATAACTTTTTGGAGAACATAAGCTATTCTGAACACTCCTTCATACTTTACATCATAGCATTGCACATTCAGACATAAAAACACGTCAGAAAACAAAAACATGGAACTCTTGAAATGGGGGAAGGAAAACAACCAAGAGCTTTTTCTCCTCCCCCACCTCAAAATAGCACAATTTTTATGATTTTGCAAGTATGGGGACCAAGTATGTTTCTAATGGACTAAATAGTAAGCATGCAAATAGTAAGAATTGAAATGTGAACAAAAAGTGATTTCTAAAACTTCGCTGTCGGGAGCAAAAGGAAAAAGACCACAATCTAGAAAATTGATCATCCTACAATATTTGAGGAATGTTTACCAAATTTCATTGCTTGTAATGTTTAGGTCAAGGATAGTTTAGTTTCTGGTTCGAGTCTTTTTCTGCCTCCAATTGTAGAACATCTTTATAAAATAGACAGGTATACCTTGTTTTCTGCCCCCAATCTTGAATAATTTTTCGAAGTGTCCAGGAACGCTTAAACGTCAATGAATCTGTTGTAAAACTCGAGGCTGCTCGGTGCCATTGAAAGAGTGCGTTGCTACAGCTTAGCAAGATAATTTTTATTGCTTTGGTTGAGTGCTGCTTTCGATGCAGTTATAACACACTTTTTATCAATGACGAGTTTAATCTTCTCTTCTAGAGACAAAACCTAGTACTTGATGCATCACACTGATTTGTATTTCTGTTCGTTGAGGGGGCGTAGGGCATGGGGAGACGTCTATTGCATTCGAGTTCCCTGATTTCCCTTGTGGAGGCTGGAGGTGATGATGTTCTTAATGGTCCGCAGATTGATGATTCTCGATGGAACATCCGTTTTCGTGTGCACGTAGAGGTCGACGTTAGAGTATTTGCTGACAATCACAATGGTCTTCGGCCAATTGATGCTGTTGAGTAGGTGCTAGGTTATCGTGAAAGCGGACGACAAACTAATTAAATAGTTCAGCTCAAGTTATCCCTGAATTCAAGGTTTCGGAATGTTTCAGCCAATTAACTGTCAAGAACCGAATTTTGCTGTACAAAAACCATTTTGTATGCCAATATGCTTGCTCCAGCCAATATGCATTTCGAGTTCTCCAGCTGAAAGCGTGATCTTACGATATAGAGTATGAAACAAAAAATGTTCACGATAGTTCATTTGTTCATCAAGCCAAATTTCATTGCATTGTGACAAGAAAAAGTTTTTTTTTCAAAAATGATTTTCAAATGTGGGGAGGGGGGGTCTCCATTATGGTATGATCACTGATACGGTATTCTGGCAACGATAAAAATTAGATTATAATGGGTTTTCTAGATAATCGTTGTCAAGATAATCGCTTTAGAACACATAATGGAATAAAATTTAATAAATTTCTCAACACATGATCAATTCTTAATACCCTTCTTCAAAATACACTTCATAATCGATAATTTTTACTCCATGAAATCTACGAACACCGATTAACTTGTAGAGATTTAACTCTGCAAAAATTGAACCCCATGTTCCATTACCAGCCCTCCTCCAGAAACCCCACGCCAGAAAAACCACGTCCCCCGTTTGCCGTAAGCTCCAAAAATAAAAAAAAAGAGTAATTTGCTTGAACAACGCATTTGACCATGAAATTTAGCGAGACAACAAAAAATGACAAAAAATGATAACAGCTATCAAAATGAGCTCGGGTCCTTTCGGCTTTCACCCATATTTGAGTTTCAGTTTTGGAAAACTATCTTCACGTTCCATAAACTAATAACTTTTTGGAGAACATAAGCTATTCTGAACACTCCTTCATACTTTACATCATAGCATTGCACATTCAGACATAAAAACACGTCAGAAAACAAAAACATGGAACTCTTGAAATGGGGGAAGGAAAACAACCAAGAGCTTTTTCTCCTCCCCCACCTCAAAATAGCACAATTTTTATGATTTTGCAAGTATGGGGACCAAGTATGTTTCTAATGGACTAAATAGTAAGCATGCAAATAGTAAGAATTGAAATGTGATCAAAAAGTGATTTCTAAAACTTCGCTGTCGGGAGCAAAAGGAAAAAGACCACAATCTAGAAAATTGATCATCCTACAATATTTGAGGAATGTTTACCAAATTTCATTGCTTGTAATGTTTAGGTCAAGGATAGTTTAGTTTCTGGTTCGAGTCTTTTTCTGCCTCCAATTGTAGAACATCTTTATAAAATAGACAGGTATACCTTGTTTTCTGCCCCCAATCTTGAATAATTTTTCGAAGTGTCCAGGAACGCTTAAACGTCAATGAATCTGTTGTAAAACTCGAGGCTGCTCGGTGCCATTGAAAGAGTGCGTTGCTACAGCTTAGCAAGATAATTTTTATTGCTTTGGTTGAGTGCTGCTTTCGATGCAGTTATAACAAACTTTTTATCAATGACGAGTTTAATCTTCTCTTCTAGAGACAAAACCTAGTACTTGATGCATCACACTGATTTGTATTTCTGTTCGTTGAGGGGGCGTAGGGCATGGGGAGACGTCTATTGCATTCGAGTTCCCTGATTTCCCTTGTGGAGGCTGGAGGTGATGATGTTCTTAATGGTCCGCAGATTGATGATTCTCGATGGAACATCCGTTTTCGTGTGCACGTAGAGGTCGACGTTAGAGTATTTGCTGACAATCACAATGGTCTTCGGCCAATTGATGCTGTTGAGTAGGTGCTAGGTTATCGTGAAAGCGGACGACAAACTAATTAAATAGTTCAGCTCAAGTTATCCCTGAATTCAAGGTTTCGGAATGTTTCAGCCAATTAACTGTCAAGAACCGAATTTTGCTGTACAAAAACCATTTTGTATGCCAATATGCTTGCTCCAGCCAATATGCATTTCGAGTTCTCCAGCTGAAAGCGTGATCTTACGATATAGAGTATGAAACAAAAAATGTTCACGATAGTTCATTTGTTCATCAAGCCAAATTTCATTGCATTGTGACAAGAAAAAGTTTTTTTTTCTTCAAAAATGATTTTCAAATGTGGGGAGGGGGGGTCTCCATTATGGTATGATCACTGATACGGTATTCTGGCAACGATAAAAATTAGATTATAATGGGTTTTCTAGATAATCGTTGTCAAGATAATCGCTTTAGAACACATAATGGAATAAAATTTAATAAATTTCTCAACACATGATCAATTCTTAATACCCTTCTTCAAAATACACTTCATAATCGATAATTTTTACTCCATGAAATCTACGAACACCGATTAACTTGTAGAGATTTAACTCTGCAAAAATTGAACCCCATGTTCCATTACCAGCCCTCCTCCAGAAACCCCACGCCAGAAAAACCACGTCCCCCGTTTGCCGTAAGCTCCAAAAATAAAAAAAAGAGTAATTTGCTTGAACAACGCATTCGACCATGAAATTTAGCGAGACAAAAAAAATGACAAAAAATGATAACAGCTATTAAAATGAGCTCGGGTCCTTTCGGCTTTCACCCATTTTTGTGTTTCAATTTTGGAAAACTATCTTCACGTTCCATAAACTTTTTGGAGAACGTAAACTATTCTGAACACTCCTTCATACTTTACATCATAGCATTGCACATTTAGACATAAGAACACGTCAGAAAACAAAAACATGGAACTCTTGAAATGGGGGAAGGAAAACAACCAAGAGCTTTTTCTCCTCCCCCACCTCAAAATAGCACAATTTTTATGATTTTGCAAGTATGGGGACCAAGTATGTTTCTAATGGACTAAATAGTAAGCATGCAAATAGTAAGAATTGAAATGTGAACAAAAAGTGATTTCTAAAACTTCGCTGTCGGGAGCAAAAGGAAAAAGACCACAATCTAGAAAATTGATCATCCTACAATATTTGAGGAATGTTTACCAAATTTCATTGCTTGTAATGTTTAGGTCAAGGATAGTTTAGTTTCTGGTTCGAGTCTTTTTCTGCCTCCAATTGTAGAACATCTTTATAAAATAGACAGGTATACCTTGTTTTCTGCCCCCAATCTTGAATAATTTTTCGAAGTGTTCAGGAACGCTTAAACGTCAATGAATCTGTTGTAAAACTCGAGGCTGCTCGGTGCCAATGAAAGAGTGCGTTGCTACAGCTTAGCAAGATAATTTTTATTGCTTTGGTTGAGTGCTGCTTTTGATGCAGTTATAACACACTTTTTATCAATGACGAGTTTAATCTTCTCTTCTAGAGACAAAACCTAGTACTTGATGCATCACACTGATTTGTATTTCTGTTCGTTGAGGGGGCGTAGGGAATGGAGGGACAACTATTGCATTCGACTTCCCTGATTTCCCTTGTGGAGGCTGGAGGTGTTGATGTTCTTAATGGTCCGCAGATTGATGATTCTCGATGGAACATCCGTTTTCGTGTGCACGTAGAGGTCGACGTTAGAGTATTTGCTGACAATCACAAGGGTCTTCGGCCAATTGGATGCTGTTGAGTAGGTGCTAGGTTATCGTGAAAGCGGACGACAAACTAATTAAATAGTTCAGCTCAAGTTGTCCCTGAATTCAAGGTTTCGGAATGTTTCAGCCAATTAACTGTCAAGAACCGAATTTTGCTGTACAAAAATCATTTTGTATGCCAATATGCTTGCTCCAGCCAATATGCATTTCGAGTTCTCCAGCTGAAAGCGTGATCTTACGATATAGAGTATGAAACAAAAAATGTTCACGATAGTTCATTTGTTCATCAAGCCAAATTTCATTGCATTGTGACAAGAAAAAGTTTTTTTTTTCAAAAATGATTTTCAAATGTGGGGAGGGGGGGTCTCCATTATGGTATGATCACTGATACGGTATTCTGGCAACGATAAAAATTGGATTATAATTGGTTTTCTAGATAATCGTTGTCAAGATAATCGCTTTAGAACACATAATGGAATAAAATTTAATAAATTTCTCAACACATGATCAATTCTTAATACCCTTCTTCAAAATACACTTCATAATCGATAATTTTTACTCCATGAAATCTACGAACACCGATTAACTTGTAGAGATTTAACTCTGCAAAAATTGAACCCCATGTTCCATTACCAGCCCCTCCTCCAGAAACCCCACGCCAGAAAAACCACGTCCCCCGTTTGCCGTAAGCTCCAAAAATAAAAATAAAAGAGTAATTGCTTGAACAACGCATTCGACCATGAAATTTAGCGAGACAAAAAAATGACAAAAAATGATAACAGCTATTAAAATGAGCTCGGGTCCTTTCGGCTTCACCCATTTTGTGTTTCAATTTTGGAAAACTATCTTCACGTTCCATAAACTTTTGGAGAACGTAAACTATTCTGAACACTCCTTCATACTTTACATCATAGCATTGCACATTTAGACATAAAAACACGTCAGAAAACAAAAACATGGAACTCTTGAAATGGGGGAAGGAAAACAACCAAGAGCTTTTTCTCCTCCCCCACCTCAAAATAGCCACAATTTTTATGATTTTGCAAGTATGGGGACCAAGTATGTTTCTAATGGACTAAATAGTAAGCATGCAAATAGTAAGAATTGAAATGTGAACAAAAAGTGATTTCTAAAACTTCGCTGTCGGGAGCAAAAGGAAAAAGACCACAATCTAGAAAATTGATCATCCTACAATATTTGAGGAATGTTTTACCAAATTTCATTGCTTGTAATGTTTAGGTAAAGGATAGTTTAGTTTCTGGTTCGAGTCTTTTTCTGCCTCCAATTGTAGAACATCTTTATAAAATAGACAGGTATACCTTGTTTTCTGCCCCCAATCTTGAATAATTTTTCGAAGTGTCCAGGAACGCTTAAACGTCAATGAATCTGTTGTAAAACTCGAGGCTGCTCGGTGCCAATGAAAGAGTGCGTTGCTACAGCTTAGCAAGATAATTTTTATTGCTTTGGTTGAGTGCTGCTTTTGATGCAGTTATAACACACTTTTTATCAATGACGAGTTTAATTTTCTCTTCTAGAGACAAAAGCTCAGTACTTGATGCATCACACTGATTTGTATTTCTGTTCGTTGAGGGGGCGTAGGGAATGGGGGGACGTCTATTGCATTCGAGTTCCCTGATTTCCCTTGTGGAGGCTGGAGGTGTTGATGTTCTTAATGGTCCGCAGATTGATGATTCTCGATGGAACATCCGTTTTCGTGTGCACGTAGAGGTCAACGTTAGAGTATTTGCTGACAATCACAAGGGTCTTCGGCCAATTGATGCTGTTGAGTAGGTGCTAGGTTATCGTGAAAGCGGACGACAAACTAATTAAATAGTTCAGCTCAAGTTGTCCCTGAATTCAAGGTTTCGAATGTTTCAGCCAATTAACTGTCAAGAACCGAATTTTGCTGTACAAAAATCATTTTGGTATGCCAATATGCTTGCTCCAGCCAATATGCATTTCGAGTTCTCCAGCTGAAAGCGTGATCTTACGATATAGAGTATGAAACAAAAAATGTTCACGATAGTTCATTTGTTCATCAAGCCAAATTTCATTGCATTGTGACAAGAAAAAGTTTTTTTTTTCAAAAATGATTTTCAAATGTGGGGAGGGGGGGTCTCCATTATGGTATGATCACTGATACGGTGTTCTGGCAACGATAAAAATTGATTATAATTGGTTTTCTAGATAATCGTTGTCAAGATAATCGCTTTAGAACACATAATGGAATAAAATTTAATAAATTTCTTAACACATGATCAATTCTTAATACCCTTTTTCAAAATACACTTCATAATCGATAATTTTTACTCCATGAAATCCATGAACACCAATTAATTTGTAGAGATTTAACTCTGCAAAAAAATGAAACCCATGTTCCATTACCAGCCCTCCTCCAGAAACCCCACAACAGAAACACAACGTCCCCTGTTTGCCGTAAGCTCCAAAAATAAAAAAAAGTAATTTGCTATAACAACGCATTTGACCATGAAATTTAGCGAGACAACAAAAAATGACAAAAAATGATAACAGCTAACAAAATGAGCTCGGGTCCTTTCGGCTTTCACCCATATTTGAGTTTCAGTTTTGGAAAACTATCTTCACGTTCCATAAACTAATAACTTTTTGGAGAACATAAGCTATTCTGAACACTCCTTCATACTTTACATCATAGCATTGCACATTCAGACATAAAAACACGTCAGAAAACAAAAACATGGAACTCTTGAAATGGGGGAAGGAAAACAACAAGAGCTTTTTCTCCTCCCCCACCTCAAAATAGCACAATATTTATGATTTTGCAAGTATGGGGACCAAGTATGTTTCTAATGGACTAAATAGTAAGCATGCAAATAGTAAGAATTGAAATGTGAACAAAAAGTGATTTCTAAAACTTCGCTGTCGGGAGCAAAAGGAAAAAGACCACAATCTAGAAAATTGATCATCCTACAATATTTGAGGAATGTTTACCAAATTTCATT
>NW_026971178.1:0-25000 GCF_963678635.1 Symsagittifera roscoffensis
AGCAAAGTATAATATAGAGCGGCTTAAGTTTAAGGTTCACAAAAAGTTCATAAAGACACATTTTCCGATGGACGAAAACCTACCTATTCTATCTGGTTTTTTAAAAGCATATTTCCATGCATTCAATACAAATTCATTTGAAAGTTGGGCAAACTGCGCTCTTCAATTACAAAAACGAAAAGGGGCAAAAAATGTGATTGATTTCTACTTTTTGAGACTAAACTTAACCCAATCTTGATTACGGCTAATTTTTAAATAACACAGAGGCGAAGTTGCACTTCGCAGACACAAGCAAAAATATGACCGATAACGCTACTGGGAAAAACTGAATGAGTCAAACTTTGAATCTTCAAAATTTCTTAAGTGACGCACGCCAATTATGAGTCTACATAGTTGCTAAAGGCAAGCCATTTATGACGCATTAGCAGCACCAGTCATTTTGAAATCAAACAAAGACTTACCAAGTAACATACCTCAATTTATAGAGCTTTTTTTCAATGAAACTTTTAAAAAAATTTTTAATTTGAGATTTTTTTTTGCAAAAATCATTCCCTCACACGTGATATTCAGTACAAAATGATGAATTTAACTCCTAGTAACAATCAATTGTGGTGAATAAGCTTCCTTTAACGAGCTTGGAACGAATTCTGAAACGGATAAACTCTTTGCTTACGCGTTAATAGCGCGATATATATCGCGCCTTGATGGTCCCAAATTTGCGAAATTGACTATTGAACCCCCTGCAAATTTACGCAAAATAATCACAGGTCAACAATAGCTTTTGAATGACTTAAAACATTTCCGTCAAAAATGGTTATTTAGAGAGTCGAAAATTGACTGAAGAAAATAAATCATCCTGAGCACAATTATTTCCCTACTTCTGCTACGAAAGTCGGAACAAAAATAGTCTGTGTTAAAATCCCTAGCAATTGCTGTACTTAAAAGCTGGTTATTGATCAAAATAACCATTTTCAAAATAAACAAGTTTACGGCAACAATATTTGCGCCGCAACAATACACGGAAAAATAAGTAGTTCATACTATAACACAAGCAATGCTTGAGTAATTATTTTTTCAATTGAAAGGTTAAGGGTCTATTTTATTATGCTTATTCAATTGTTTTGCGCAGATCTGAGGGAAAATCTAACTTCATGGTTTAATGTTTTCCAGCATGAATGAGTTGTAAGAACAATTCAAGTTTTCAAGCTCCAAATTATTCACGATAGTTTCTTTCCATCTCAACAGGAGTGAAACCATTTTTATTGCTAGGTTACGGATTGTTAGAAAAACTCAGTGCGTTGGAGGTCTATCAGTTAATTAGTACACTGAGAACGTTTTTTTCACATGTACTTGTACTTGTAATCGGGAACAACCTTTTTTTTCCGTATAATAGTTTTTAAAAACAAGCAAAAAACCTGCAAGGATTTTACGTGCAGGTTGAATGTTGATTTTCTTGAAATTTAAAATAAAATTATCTATAATACATTGCAAGTTATCATTTATGATTCCTAGTTTTAAAAATTAGTTTTTGTTTTTATCGGTTTTGTGTTTTTAGCCTCATTTTTGTCGGCTCATTTTCGACTTTCTTAGAGAAACTCTACCAACTAATTTATTTTTGCATTTTTTCCCCAAAACTAGGGTTTTTAGTTTGTTTTGATCAAATTTCAAAAACAAGTGTTTCGTTTTTACATTATTTTTTGCTTTTAGATTTTTTCCGACTCATCATATATTGGCTCAGTTGGCGTTTATTAATTAGTTTCAAGTAATAAGTGATTCTGCTTGTCTCCGGGAAGAGATATTTTGCAAATGTTTAGGTTCAATTTCCAATTGATTTTTTTTGCTTAAAAAAACTTTCGGCTTAATGAGGGTCGAGTGAACTTTTTCCCACGTAAGTTGGCTTTCAGTAAAGATTGTTCAATGTTCCGTAAGACTTTTGTGAACTTAAATGTAGAGAAAAGTATAAAATTTTGAAAAAATCTGTGTGATTAAAATTGTATTTTTAAATTAATGTTTTTTTTTGTTTGAATTAGTCGTTTGGTTATTCGTTTTTTTTTCTAATCTTATAATAGGATGATTATTTTTTTGCAAGCATTGTGCCGCATTTTTTTACCTCGGTTTTAAGTAAAAATTAATGTTTTATCCAAAATAATTATTGTAGTTAAATCACTAAACAGTCGTGGCATTTTCTTTTTTTCGTTTTACCCTCAAAGATTTAATACCAATCAAAAACTAATAATTTGCAACAGTCAAAGAAAAAAATTTCTTAAGACTGTACACAAATCTTGCATCAAAGAATAGAAACTAGAGTTCAGACTTGAAATCCTTCAGAATTGTTTGGATTTCACCATTTTCTTCCTCGTTTGAAAATGTTCGAAAATTTTCGTGTTGCGAATGCAATTAAATCAAGAAATGTTTATAAGCTATTTTTAAAACACAAAATCTTGACATGTTTGCGTAAGTTTCTTCAATTGTTCTGGATCATTTTTTGTTTATTGCTAATAATTTCAAAAAACTTCTTGCTCGCAACGAATTGTTTTTGATTTTTGACGTTAAAATTTAAAGAAAAGTTTGACGCTCAAATTTAAGTCTAACATATTTTGTCAGCTGTAACACAGAGAAAAAAAAACTATAAAAATGAAAAATAGTGACCGAAGACTAAAATGTTTTTTTTTTCTTTCAAGTGATTTTTTATTCGCATCCAAGATTTTGGCGAATGATATGGTTTTTTAAATCAGAAGTTTTTTTGCTTATTTCTTATCTAGATGCTCGCGAGTCATATTCAATCCTTTTCGATAATGACTCCAAGGTGAATAAGAACTAAAAAAAAGGTTATTAGAGCTTTTTAAAAAATAACTGAAGAGTTGATTTTTTGTAGACATCTGAGGAAGCGGAGATTAACGAAGCCAACTTGAAAAAAAAACATCACACTTAGGTTTCAAATTATGAAACAAAATTAATTTTAATTGTAAATTTTAGAATTTACAAGTAAGAAAAAAAGCATTAATTTTCTTTTATGGTTCAAAAACGACTTTTTTCCAGTTTTTTGTATCCAATTATTTATTTACCAATACACAAATCGAAACATTCGGTAGTAACTGCACAGCGGCTAGAAATTTTATTGTTTTCCTTTGAAAGTCTGTCACTGTTTTCAAGCGCATAAATTTTTAGGTAAATTTACTGTTGCTTGAATTAATTGTAAGATTGCTGCTGAATTTTAGCCTCAAAGGTTTTCAAGTGTTTCAACTGTTTAAAACACCCTTTGGTTTTCATTACATCATTTTTTCTAAAACTCAAATGTCTCACAAAAACCAATTTGTGAGACATTTGAGTTTTAGGAAAATGATGTAATGAAAACCAAAGGGTGTTTTAAACAGTTGAAATACTTGAAAATCTTTATGGCTAAAATTCAGCTGCAATCTTACAATTAATTCAAGCAAGAGTAAAATTACCTAAAAATTTTTGCGCTTGAAAACAGTGACTGACTTTCAAAGAAAACAATAAAGTTTCTAACCGCTGTGCAACTACTTTCGAATGTTTCGATTTGTGTTTTGGTAAATAAATAATTAGATACAAAAAACTGGAAAAAAGTCGTTTTTGAATCATAAAAGAAAATTAATGTCTAAAATTTACAATTAAAACTAATTTCGTTTCATAATTTGAAAATTAAATGTGATGTTTTTTTTTCAAGTTGGCTTCGTTAATCTCCGCTTCCTCAGATGTCTACAAAAAATCAACTCTTCAGATATTTTTTAAAACCTCTAATAACCTTTATTTTAGTTCTTATTCACCCTGGAGTCATTATCGAAAAGGCTTGAATATGACTCGCGAGCATCTAGATAAGAAATAAGCAAAAAAACTTCAAATTTAAAAAACCATATCATTCGCCAAAATCTTGGATGCGAATAAAAAATCACTTGAAAGAAAAAAAACAAAATTTTAGTCTTCGGTCACAAAGCAAATTTTCCATTTTTCTGGTTTTTTTTCTCTGTGTTACAGCTGACAAAATATGTTAGACTTATGTTTGAGTGTCAAATTTTTCTTTAAATTTTAACGTCAAAAATCAAAAACAATTCGTTGCGAGCAAGAAGTTTTTTGAAATTATTAGCAATAAACAAAAAATGATCCAGAACAATTGAAGAAACTTACGCAAACATGTCAAGATTTGTGTTTTAAAAATAGCTTATAAACATTTCTTGATTTAATTGCATTCGCAACACGAAAATTTTCGAACATTTTCAAACGAGGAAGAAAATGGTGAAGTCCAAACAATTCTGAAGGATTTCAAGTGTGAACTCTAGTTTCTATTCTTTGATGCAAGATTTGTGTACAGTCTTAAGAAATTTTTTTCTTTGACTGTTGCAAATTATTAATTTTTGATTGGTTTGTAATCTTTGAGGGTAAAACGAAAAAACGAAAATGCCACGACTGTTTAGTGATTTAACTACAATAATTATTTTGGATAAAACATTGATTTTTACTTAAAACCGAGGCAAAAAAATGCGGCACAATGCTCGCAAAAAAATTATCTATCCTAATATAAGATTAGAAAAAAACGAATAACCAAACGACTAATTCAAACAAAAAAAACATTAATTTAAAAAAACTATTTTAATCACACAGATTTTTTCAAATTTTTATACTTTTCTCTACATTTAAGTTCACAAAAGTCTCAAGCAACATTGAACAATCTTTACCGAAAGCCAACTTACGTGGGAAAAAATTCAGTCGACCCTCATTAAGCCGAAAGTTTTATTAAGCAAAAACAAATCAACTGGAAATTGAACCTAAGCATTTGCAAAATAACTCTTCCCGGAGACAAGCAGAATCACTTATTACTTGAAACTAATAAATAAACGCCAACTGAGCCAATATATGATGAATCGGAAAAAAATCTAAAAGCAAAAAATAATGTAATAACGAAACATTTGTTTTTGAAATTGGTCCACCTTACCAAGAGAAATGGTCCACCTTACCAAGCGTCTATCTTTATCAGATCAAAAATTATCGGTTTCAGAACCTTGAATTAGTCAAAATCCTATTTTTAGAAAAAATATGAAAAAATCAAAAATAACAATTTTTGAAAAAGAAATCAGCAAAATCTTTTATTCCGAACTAGAAAACTTGACGCTCTGAACCTATGGTTCTATGCTAATCAATTGGTTTGCTTTTGTTAAGTTGAAAAAAAATTTGTTTTTAATGTAGTTCAAATTTCCGAAAACAGAAAAAATGAAAATTCACCGTGAAGGAGTTGTTTTTAAGCAAAAATAATGCGTTTTTTGCAATGGTTCAGGGATGTTGATGGATACAAAAACATTTGAATTTCATCTCGGTTCACGTTCTAAACACCCAAGTGAAAATTTCACTTTTTCGAATATCGCCTCTAGTGAACTTCAGGAAGTGTTTAAATGCGTCGTTAATCTCTCCTGATTGGTGGGAACCATAATTAAACATTAGAAAATCATAAAAATTAATTTTTAAAATAATTTTAATGTTTTTCGATTTTTTCAAATTTTTTCAATTTTTTACATTAAATTTTAACAAAGTTTTTTCGTCTCAATTTAGCTTCTGGCAAAAACTTGCTATACCACCTTGTTGCCCTACGATAGGGGAACAGAAACTTTTCTGAAAATCGTTCTGATTGGCTATCTGAACATAATCCAGCGTGTGTACACTGTTTCCTGGTCGATTGCATGCAAAATTGAAAAATTTCAAGCTAGAAACATAGAAAATTTACAGCATTAGTTTTTTTGATTTTTTCAAATTTTTCTATTTTTTGTACTAGGCAATTATAAGTTTTTTATCTCGTTTATTGATTGCAATTAAAAAAATGCTAGGTTACTGGTTTAACCTGTCACAGGACAACAGAAAAGGTCCCCATGGTGAACTGTCTTTTTCAATTCAATCAAAACTATCGACACCACTCATAGTATTTCTCTTCTTTTTTACTCAAAAATAATCAGTTCCCTAATACCAGATTTAACTAGAAATTTCTTGAGTATAAAAAGATAAAAGTAACTTTATTGCTAAGGGTTTACAAACTGCGGGGGGGATACAACGCCGCGTTAAAATAATTTGGTACTTAGCTTCAGACGATATGAAACTTTGCTTCTTTTCCAGCAGTTACGTGTGCTTAGATTATTGTGTGGGGTTTGCTTCCTCAAGGAGAGTTTGTGTTTATTACTATTGGGAAGAAAGCAAGACTGGTTTTCGATACCAGAGTGGGATAAGTTAAATGGTATTTGCAAAAACACCGGGGAAGTTTTTATGATCTGGTAATAAAATCAACTCATTCATGGTAGATAATTATTTTCAATAAAATAGAGTGATTTTCATTCATTCCTGTGAACCAACTGTTTTATTCAATCACTTCAGCTTAAATGAAATTGAAGAAAACCCAGACAAAGCCAAACAGGTTAGTTTTTACTCTACATTTGCATAATGACGCGCTATGTCGTATCTAGATGCATCGAACTTTAACCAATCAGCAACATGTTTTTTGCGGCATGCTTACGTAGTCATGCTTTAAGCGAGCTGCATTGAACTTTTAGCCAATCAGAAACCTTCGTTTTGAGGCAGAATTTAACACTCGGGTAAACGACTAAGACCATGTTGAACATGATCCCCTTTTCCGCGCGCCGAGAACAAAGTTTTTCCAAAATGTCAAAATGAGGCAAATAACAAGGGACAGGGTGATTTTGTCAAAAAGAGGGAAGTAAGTAGGGACAGGATGATTAAGTTATATACTACTGACATACATACATACATACATACATACATACATACATACATACATACATACATACATACATACATACATACATACATACATACATACATACATACATGCATACGTGCATACATACATACACACATACATACATACATACATACATACATACATACATACATACATACATACATACATACATACATACATACATACATACATACATACATACAAACATACATACATACATACATACATACATACATACATACATACATACATACATACATACATACATACATACATACATACATACATACATACATACATACATACATACATACATACATACATACATACATATAATTGAATAAAAAGCAATAGGACTAGTTGGAACACGATAGTGTTAGGATCACGAATTAGTAGAATTTTAACAAAATCTTAGAAGGAACAGTAAAGTAGTTTTTCTTTTTAATAGCAAAATTTTTTGTTTATGATTATTTTTTTTAGAATAGGATTTTGTAAATACCAATATTGTAAATAGAATCAATTGTAAATAGAAATCATGAGACGGAGCAGGGTACCGGTGGCTGAAAAAAGATCTACAGAATCAAAGACAAAATATAACTCGTCACTACGTAAAACGACATCTATGGGCCCAAAAGTAACAAGGAAGAACTTTTCAGTAAGCATGGTCAACACGAGGAGTAATACAGAGAACAAAACAAAAGACGGCATGGAAGGGAAACAAGCGGAACCCGCCATCGAGATTGACCTAGAGACACTAGACCAGAGTGTGAATGAGGTGGAGAAGAAGACGACGGAGTCAACACCGATGCCGAATGCAGAAGAACCAAATCCAAAGTCTATGGAGTTCTCGCCGATAGACACTGTGGAAGACAAAACGGGCAACACGCCAAAAACGGTAAAGGACGTGTCTCAAGCAAAAAGAACGTCATTTACTGAAAGGTTGGCAATGATGGTCGGGATGAAACCAAGAGTGACGGAGGAACCAAAGTCCGAGAAAGGCAAAACATTCGGAACAGTTTCCATGAAAACGACAGACACCGACCAAAACGAAGACCAGAACAGACCGGGAGCAGCAGCCAACAACAGGGTAACATCTGACCATGAAACAATGTCTCTCGATCTGGGCGATTTGATGGCGAAGCTAGATCAGATCGACAAGAGACTAAAACACAGCGAGGAGGATAGATATGTGATAAAGAAAGAATTAAGATACAACAAACATGATTACCTGGACAGCTATTTCAATGTAGCGAAAGCGACAGAGGAAAAGCTTCAGCAGATGTCAGACAAAGTAGATGCCACTGAGGGAGAGCGAGGCAAGAACATCAAAAAGGACATGCAAGAAATGAAGCAACGATATGACGCAGTGAACAGCCAGTTGGGGAGTTTGAAACGAGAATGGACACAATGAGTAGGGACCAGGCTGAGAGTTCATGTGCGATACAGGCTAAACTAGACGCCATCTTGAGAAACTCTAAGTCGCAGGACAGGCCGGCAGCGGAACGAACGCAAGGCAATAGAGTTGACTTCGTGGAACCACAGCGGAACAAACGGCAATCAACACCGTTACCACTACCCCGGGATGCCTCGAGTACAGCACCGGGGGGGGGGGGGGGGGCAAAGCGATTATGAAAAGTGGAACAGCAAACACGACGAGCGGTCTAGGGGACTCCACGACTCACAATAACGCGGGACCGGATGTCATGACGTGGGCAAGCACCTGGGAAATGATGAACAGGACACTAGAAGCCTTCGCCACGAGGAACACCGACTCGAGTGACAGAGGAAGCAACAAATCCAGGAAAACCTTCAAAAAACCGAAAGAATTCAAGGATGATTCAGATGGATGCATCGACACTTGGGTAGAAGTCATGAGCTTGCACTTGGAATAAGACAACTTGAACGACGAGAGGCAAGCATGCACAGCGATACTCAGCAACTTGGAAGGCACGGCGAGATATTGTTAATAAAATCTTCGAGATATTGTTGAATCGATTCGGGTCAGGCATGAAGGGTCATCAAGCGATGATGCGATTTGAAAAGAGAAGGCAAAGGGACGATTAATCGATAGACAGGTTCTTAGATGATCTTGAGAGCTTGAGACGAAGGAGTGACCCGGAAGAGTCCACCAATAGAAGAAACTTTAGCATCGTCTCAAAGTTCATTGATGGGGTAGAGAGTGATGACTTGAGAACAATGTTAGCAACATACTATACATTGTCGAAAGACAGTGCACCGACTCCAGAAGAGATGAGACAGAAGTCGAGAGAGTACATGCTAATGAAGCCCAAGAAGTACTCATATTCAGATAATAGGAATATGCAAGGGGGGAGCCAACCACAAAGGTCGTCATGGTACAAGCCTAGAGATGACATTGACAAACGTAGATCATGCGCGAACTGCGGGTCAGCTGA
This sequence comes from Symsagittifera roscoffensis, assembly GCF_963678635.1. Classification (NCBI taxonomy): domain Eukaryota; kingdom Metazoa; phylum Xenacoelomorpha; order Acoela; family Convolutidae; genus Symsagittifera; species Symsagittifera roscoffensis. The sequence continues at coordinate 9,172 of NW_026971178.1, forward strand.
TCATCACGTGGCAGATTGCACAACATACAAGCAGGGCATGAAGAGTCTGGGGTACGCACCAGATGAGGAGGACATGAGCCAGATGGAAGGACACGAGTACTATAGTGGCTTAATCATCAAGATAGGTGCAAGATGCTTCTTCTGCAATCAGGAGGGGCACTTTAGGATGGGTTGTCCTTTGTTTTGGGAGGCGGTCAAGAACCAGAGTCACCACAAACACAAGTTGGCATTAGCGGCGGTGCAGAATCAGCGAATTAGACAAACCGATTTTGAAGCAAAAATTAGAAGCACCGAGAACGGAACTGCCAACACGAAGACAGTGAAGGCGGTAACGCAGGCTAACAATGCGATAGAGGCCACGGCCAAGAACGCCCTAGAGATAAATTATGAGAAAGCGGCGTCAGAGGCGATCAACAAGGTGAAACACGACCTAGCAACGAAGGAAATAGAGCAAAGGTTGAAGCAAGAAATCGACAGACAGAGATTGAATGAGACGCTAAGTTGCTCGGTGCCAGTGCCAGAGGCTGTAGCAGGGTCGACAAAAAGTGGAAGTTGCAACACTCTGAAAATGATGACAGGAAAGCCATTTGGCATAACGAAAATCGGAGCCAGGATAATGTCGATAATCACTGTAGGTGGACATGAAGTGACAAGGAACTCAAGTGAACTCAGCGACCAGACAGTAATGCACATTGACGTATACGCAGACTACTTGAGTGCGATAAGTCTACAGACGACATCTAGAGCCTTGAGGGCGCTACTCACGAGAGGTGGCAGCAAGTCGATCCGTGTGGACAACAGAGATACAGAAGCTTATGGTCCACATGAGGTGATGTTGAATATAGATGGGATAAACATCTACACGAAAACAATGATAACATGTGATGAAGATCCTAGTGGGACAGATCTACGCGGGCAGAGAAGAATTAAAGGTGAGATCGATTGGACACTGTGCCATGCTGGAGGAAGATGCAATGCACATTGGGACAGAGGCAGACGTATCAGCACATGTGCTGGACATAAGTGGCAAGAAAACTCACTTGCGTGGGTTACTCGATACTGGCGCGGTCTTGAGTGTAAAACCAATCGAAACTTGGGAGCGAATGGGCTTCAACAAAGATGACTTGATAGACTCAAGAATACGGTTGTCAGCTGCTAACAAAGGGGTGCTGCGGGTGCTAGGCAGAGCACCAATAATAGCCCTATATCTGGGGAACGTAATCTGTGGATGAGCTTTCTTGTAGTAGAAAACCTAGATGAGTCTGACCAATTCATTTTAGGCAGGGACTTCATCAGGAACTTTGTCGTAACAATTGATTTAAACAATGCGATGTTCAGGATTAGAAACGCGGATAGGAGGTACGCATTTAAACCGGTAAATTTAATAATAGCGAATGAAAAAAAGCACCGGTATTCTTGAGTAGGAGGGTGAGGCTAAAGGCGAACGAAGCGGCAATCGTAAGCTTTCGAATGAAAAATTACAATGAACTAAGTGACAACAAGCAAGTATGCATAGTCCCGAATCCGAATAGTCAAAGTGCTGCTGTTTTAGGAAGATCCTTCTCGATAACCATGAGCGGTCTCTGCGTCAGTGTTTTGTTGAATACTCTTGATATACCCATCACGATACAGAGGGGGAGGAAGCTGGGATATGCTTCACCCGTTAAAACTCGATATGAAATGACTGAAAACTCAAAACAAAATGAAGTTGTTGATTGTCCCAATCATAGGGACAAAATTTGTATCTTGAGACGATTGAAGAAAATAAAAGGTTCAGCAGGTCTTGTGAAATCACTTAAGTCAGAGACGGACGATGGGCCATCGAGCTGTTCGAACTTTCCGGAAAGGCCCACACTAGATGAAATGCAAAGTGATAAACCGGTCCTGCCGGAGATCGAACACTTAAGGGGCAAGTTGATGGACGAACAGCTCGAAGCCATCAAGGACGTACTAGAGCGGAACGAGGATGTTTTTTCGAGACATAAGGCAGACATCGGGTGTTGTAGTTTTGTTGAGCATGAAATAGAACTTGAAGAGAATGCGGTACCACACAGGGAGGGGGCGAGGCGCATGACCCCCCACAAATCAGAGGCATGAAGGAAAGAAATAGAAACATTACTATACTATGACATGATAGAACCATCCAAGTCACCGTGGGCGTGGGGAGTAGTGATGGCTAAAAAGAAAGGCGACCAATTGAGGTTTTTCTGTGACTTTCGGTATCTGAACTCCGTCACGGTGAAGGATGCCTATTCCATACCTAGGATTGACGAGAGCCTCTCGAAGTTAGGTGACGCAAAACTTTTTACAACTCTTGATTTAGGTTCGGCGTTATGGCAAGTCCCGCCGAGGAAGCAAGACAGGGACGAAACAGGGTTCGCTTGCGAGTTGGGGCTGTTTCAATGGAAACGGATGCCGTTTGGCCTTTGCAATGCCACAGCCACGTTTCAACGGTTGATGGCACATGCACTGATAGGAGTGACAAAGAAGTACGGCAATCTGCTAATGTGCCATGTGGATGACGTGGTAATAGCGACGCCCACACTAGAAGACCATATCGAGCGACTGGACGAGGTGTTTGCATGTATGAAGAGGTCAGGGCTAAAGTGTAAACCGTCAAAGTGCGAGATACTCAAGGATTTGATAAAATACTTGGTACTTGGGCAGAATGGTGGAAGGCACGGCATCAGACCGCATCCAGATGCAGTGGAAGCAGTTCTAACTTGGAAATCGCCAAAAACGGCCAAGAAGTTCACGTGGAACAACGCAGCAGAAGAATCATTCCAGAGAATAAAGAAAGAGTTGTGCGAGGCACCGGTGTTGGGGATGCCAACGGAAAAAGGGATGTACGTGTTGGATACGGACGCGTCAGTAGTCGCGATTTCTGGAATTCTCCATCAAGAACAAGAATGGAACGGGAAGACAGTTTTAAGACCAATAGCATATGGAAGCAAAGTCTTGAGTGACACAGAAATGAAGTACGGGGCGCCGAAAGCAGAGATGTTGGCGGTAGTTACTTTTTTCGAGAAATACAGAGCATATTTAGGCAGTGAACCGTTTAAGCTGCGGGTCGACAACAGGGCACTCAGCTGGCTGAAGACGTACTCAATGGACCAGAGCTACATTGGGAGATGGATAGTTCGCTTGGATGGGTACAACATGATAATTGAGCATAGAACAAGGGACAAACATCAGAATGCCGATAGCTTGAGTAAGATGACGGAGCTCTACGAGAGGCAGAAACAGAGGGAGGCAGACAGGCCCGAGATTAAAGGTAGCTTCTCCTTCATGGACAAAGAAACGTATGACAGTCTCCCACTCACGAGATGGCTAGACAAGTCAGGCAAACCGATAGAGAATCATCCCGAATTACCAGAAGAGCCCCAGAAGAAAACGACCTTGAAGAAGAAACGAGGGATACCGATAGAGATAATGCTCAAGTCAAAAATCGTGAGGGAGACGCTCAAGGCAAAAGGTTATGATCTAAGCCAGGTGGAAACGGGAGATACTCAGGTAGATGAAGACTTGTGGAGGTTACTTGAGAAATTGGCAGAAGAAGTGAACGTAGTAAACCCGTGAACGTAGGAAAAAGTAGGAGGAACCGGAAGTCACGATACTGCGAAGGAATGAGACAGTTGGCATTGCAGACTCTCCAAGAGGATGCGGTACTGATGGCAAAGAAGTCGTGCGGTCACTGGTTGAAAAAATCCCTGATAACATTCTTGAGCGGACTCAGGTTAGGAAGAAGAAAGTGGCGTTTAAGGAAGAAGCTGAACACCTGGGACTAGGTCAAGAGTCCGGGGAGTGGTCCACGTCCACGGAAGAAGAAGAAACCGGAGAAGAGAAATTGTCCGGGGAGTGTGAAGAATGGGTTGAAGATTCGGAAAAGAGCAGCGATGATCAGGATAGTCTCTGCATGATACTGGCGGAGGAGAAGATGAGACACCGCGACAGGGAGCTACAAACAGATCCCTCCTCAGGAACGTACAACTCGGATGAACAAGAAGTACAAGGAGGTGAAGAACTTGAGGAAATTGTGGTATCGAGGAAACCATTCAGGGAACTATCATGCAACTCAAATGTCAGAAAAAATCTGGTGCCAGAAGATGATATGAAGATCGTGAAGAGGATAATATGCGTGAAGTTGAATGATGACATCCACAACCCTGGGGAAATGAATGGACAGATCATGGCACTAAAGGAACATGTCAAAGCGAGATATAGGCTGTCGGACCTGATAAGAGCCCAAAAGAATGACAAGATGACACGTAACCTCTCCAAATGGATCCGGACGGGGTCCAAGGAGAAAGGGGAACTCGAAGAAGACAGCTACAAGATCTTGAGCCAGTTCTACAAAGAAAAGAAAGATTTACTCTATCACACAGCTGACGGGGTGGTAGCGTGCAAGAGAAAAGATGAGGAGGAGATATTACACTAGTACAACCTCATCGTATTACCACAATTGTATCAGACGGAGGTGTTATTCAGATCGCACGATCAGATGGGGCACCAGGGGATAGACAAAGTGCAACAGAGAATACTTCACAGGTTTGATTGGCCAGGATTGAGGAAAGCTTGCAGGTAAAAGACCCAAGGAAGATGAAATTCCCACTCAAGTCCGTTGAGAGCTCGGAGTTCAACGATGTGGTGCAGATAGACCATCAAAAGATCTGCATGACGGAGTTGGGATATAACCAGATACTGGTCATATTAGATCACTTCACAAAGTTGGCAGAAGCAGTTCCGTTTCAGACAGCCTCAGTAGAGGAGACTTGTGACCACCTCATAACGCATTGGATATCACGATACGGCTGTCCAATGACTTTTCAGTCAGACAACGGCAAAACCTTTGTGGGGAGTTGACAAAGGAGTTGATGAAGAGGTCACACATTGCTCAAGCACACTCGACAACCTACCATCCTCAGACCAACGGGCTGGTAGAGAGTAAGAATAGAACGTTGGTGAATATGTTGAGGGTATACTGCTCAAGATACATGACGGACTGGGATAAATATCTGCCGCAAGTCGTAGGGGTCTACAACAGTACGCAACACTCAACAACGGGCATCAGTCCTTTCATGATGTTGACGGGCAGGGAGAGAGCAATGCCTCTGACATTCTTTTACCCGGAATACGAAGGGAAGAGGACGTGGCCTCAAGCTTACGTCAAAGAAGCGATCTGGAGACAGCAGGAGCTAAACGAACTCTGCAGGAGGAACACTGCGCAAGCACAAATGAGACAGCGCAAGAAATATGATGAAAAGATATTACAGGCGAAGCCATATGAAGTGGGCCAGTACGAGTGGGTCTTCCAGAATGTCATACCGCCCAAAGGGACAAAGAAACTACTTAAGAAATGGAGAGGACCATTCATGATAACGGAACTACATCAACAAGGACGGTTCTACCGCTTGAGTACGGGACGAGCAGCACATTATGAAAATCTGAAGCCACACGTCCCATCCCCAGAGGACTGGTGTATACCACAGGACATGGAGGGACTTGAGTACCTACTGGTGAAGCCAGCGTGTGAAGTGAACGAACGAGGCTCCAGAGAGAAAAATGATGGCAACGATAACTTGAGTTTGGACGACAATGAAAAAATAGAAGCGGACTCCGAGGCGGAATTCTTTGTGGAAGAAGACTGGAACGATCCGGAACAAGATGAGGTGCCGAAGTTGACAGAAACAGACTTGTCAATACCAGCGGGGACAAGGAGTGGCAATCGCAAACGGACAGGCATGAGGTACAACAGGTACGGAGACGATTTCCTGATTGATAAGATACAGCCCGATGACCTAAGCAAGGGGCTACTAAGTGTGGGCAAACTGGCAGCCAATGATGAATGGCAAATTATTCTACCAGACAATTTGGACCCAGCACCATCGACGGGGACGTCGATAAAAATTTTTGTCCGGGGAGTGGGGGTAGGACTTACCCATACCGAAAATTTGATGATAAAGAAACTCAGGGAAGTGAGAGAAACGAGCGGACTGGAACTAGATGGGGAGGCGGCTGAGCCTACCATAGGACGGAATTTCAAAACGAAGTTTGAAATACCAAACGAATACTCGGAAAACATCCTGATAACGGATAGTGACTTCATTCTGTCAGACAGGACTAGCGCAATCTGTATCACGGCGGACATGAGTTTCAAATCAAGACTGGAGGCCGACTTCAAGAGAGAGTACCAGAACGTGGAGTTTCTGTTTAGACAGAGACCGGGGCTGGGAGGAATGGCTGCGCTTCCACCATCAGTAGCACAAGTCCCAGGCAAACACCTGTGCTTCTTGGTGACGAGGGTCAGTGAAAGGAACACGATCGATCCTGAACACGTGATGTTGGCACTAACGAAACTGTGGGACTTCATGATCGAAAGAAGAATAACAGAGGTCTCAATGCCGGTCTACGACCCGAACAGGGGCAAACTGAGCCCAAGGGAACTATATGCTATTCTACACGTGGTCTTCGCGAAAACGGAGATAATGGTACATCTGCACAAGAAATACTACCTGAGTATCGCCTAAGTCAGGTACATGGGGGTCTTGAGTTGGGCATAAAGGGATCTCGAGTTAGGTGTCGGGGTACAGAACAGGTAAAAGGATCTTAAAAGTGATTGGCATGACAATTAAATTTTAAATGATTGATGGTGCTAAAACATAAAATGAATCTGCATGCTTTTAGAAAACTTTCAATTGAACTATTTTAGTAGAACGAAAAGGATAAAGTTTTAACAAAAATGGCAGGGGGGTTTTAGGTTAGGAACATAGCATGTTAGTCTAAAAATCAAGTGTTATTTTCAGAATGATTTGGCAAAGTCAAATTGACTACCCAACTACACTCAATTGAAAGAAAAAGAAGTTCTTGAACGAACACACAGTTGAACAACACTTGAAGAAGTTAATTCTCAAATTCTCAAGTGGTACGCTAATTCTCAAGTGGTAAGGTAATTCTCAAGTGGCAAGGTAATTCTCAATTTGTTACGTGAGCAAGATCATCCAGAAATAATGACAGATCGATTTTGGAAGTCCATGCCCGCGGCTCTGAAGAAGCCCACGCGTGATGAACTATACAGACGCATGAGGGATCTGAATTACACCCAAGTGGCTGAGAGAATGGCGGTGATGCTGAACGCCATCCTTCAATTGGAAGAGCAGGGCGAATGCCGGGAGTCTGCAACCGAAGCGGTTTTAATGGTCCGCTACACCACTGAAGGAATATCCAACCAAGAGCAAACCAGATGGCTGTCCTGGAACGTGAAGCTCGAGAGAGATCAGGCGAATCTGGAGAGAGATCAGGCGGTCTTCGAAAAGGACCAAGCGCGGAGGGAACTGGATATGCTGAAGGCCGAGCACCGGCAAGAACAAATGGTGCGAGAGAATGCCGCGAATTATGAACAGCTGAAGTCGGAACATGAGAGAATCCAGCAACGACAGCGCGAGCTCGATATGCAAAAGGGAGCCAGGCCTAAGGAGCGAATGGTTACCGGCTCAAGATCAGAGTCACGCATGGAGGTGGACGAAGCTCCCAGATCGAAGTGACGGTTTAACCTTGACCGCGCGGTTCAGGAACATATGAATGAGGGTTTGGAGGTATGGATACCGACTGAGTGAACGTCCTCCCTGCGTGGCCTAGAGACACAACCGATACGTCCTTTGATGGACATCGCACTGCCTGGGTATACCCCGAGTTCAACCCCGAGCAGCAGTCAGGTGAGCGGAGGCTCGTCACGTCTGAAAGAATTGATCGAGAGGCTACAACTAAGGAATCGTGAGAGTCCAGCAAGAGTGGAGCTACCCCCGACGTAGAGGGAGCAACCGATCAGGAGTGTGGTAATCTCAAGCTACAAGAAGAACACGGAGGGCAGGTACCACAGGCACAATCGCATGGATTGGAGCACGGCACAAAGAGTCAGGAGGGATTGCTTCCATGACGCAGCTTGGGTGGAATACCTCACGCAGCTACGTGTACGAGAGGGGGCGGTCCATCTAATCATAGGGGACAGCCAGCTGCGGGTGCTGACCCGGATTCAATCACATTGGCAAACGGGGATCTTGAGTTTCGCTGGAGCTGCGATGCCACAGATATTGGCATCACTTGAGATGATAGGGATGGCGAGAGTATATATGGTGACTCTAATGATCGGGACGAATGACGTGTCCAGGGGGGAGTCAAGGAAGGTGATGAAGCTACATGACAAGATGAGCTGCATCCTTGAGGAATTGCGGATTCAAATGGATCCCGCCATTCTCACGGTGTGTACCATTCCCTACAACATGAAGGCGGACCAACACGCGATGGAAATGAACACGAAGGAGCAAAACTTGAACGAAATAATCAGGCAAATACATCAAAGGAGTGTCCTTCCCGTTGGATTGCTGGACTTAGCCGAGCAGATGGAGTGATCTGTTTTCCCCGACGATGCATCCTCAGACTGGATCCACTTTGACAGTCCTAGGGGAGTGGAATGGTTGAATGATGTCTTCCAAAGGCATATAAGCGCGTTGGAGGCAGAATTGCTGGAGACGGCCCAATTCACATTCGGACGACCTCCAAATCCACCTTTCCTTACCTCAAGAACTTTATCCAGTCGCCTGGGAGCGACGGCCGATTCTAGAGACAGCTCGAGGAGCAGCCGGACCAGATTACCAGGTGCCGCACAATGGAGGCCGAGGAGGCAACGTCATCAACACCTCAGAGTTCGGTATCGTCCTCGGTGGTAATGGTGGAGAGCAGGAGGGTGGAGAGACCGGCGGAGACCAGCTGGTCGAGATATCTGGAGAAGGTAAAGGAGCTGGACTTGGAAGACCTTGAATGCAGACAAGAGTTGGCGGAAGCTCTGGGTCTCGAGCGAGTGTCACATGAGGACTTGAGTAGACACCAGTGCGTGGACTGGTTGAAGGCTCACGAGACGCATTTCTCAAGAGCAAGAATAATGGAGATGGCTGATCTGATGGGGATTCCCACAAAATCAGTCATGGGACCTATCAATTACAGGCCTCTCAAGTTGCTGGGGAGTCCGGGACTCATAGTGGTCCCTCCCAAGCATCGAACGAGCATTGCCAGAATCAGGTTGGCAACTCCAGCGCAGTTGAAGGTGGTAGACAAACTATTGGACCCAAGGGAGATGGAATTGCCAGATGCCGCTTATGAAGGAACGAGGTTGGCGGACGACCCTAGATACGGTAAACCCTGCGGGAATACCCAATTAGCCAAGACCTTGGCAGTTTACGACAGAGCAGATCCAGCTGCTGCGAGGGTGATCATTGTAGCGGGAACGGACTTCGAGGGAACCTCTCCCAAGTTGTTCTGGCCGGAGACGTTGGTATACTCACTGCCAGGAGCCGAGCTGAATCAAATGTTAACCTTGGTGGTAGCAATAAAATCGGAGATGCCTTGCGAGCCCGAGCTACTACTGTTTGCGGGAATGAATGACCACCTGCATGCGACTGGGTTTCTTGAGCAGCTCAAGGGCGATGAACCGGCACCGAAGAGAATCTGGGAAGCTATCCAGACGTTATTTGCAGCGATGAATGAGGTACAGGAGAACGTTACCTCGCGGTTTGGATCCAAGACAAGAGTGGTGTTCACGACGTCCCCCGGGTACGCGAGAATGCCTTCGGCTCTGCAGTTTGTGTATGCGGTAGTGATCTTATTAGCCGAGGGGAATGCATGGCGGATCCTAATGGCAGCTCCCAATCGAGAGTTGGAACCGACGAGTCGAGGCTTCGCAAGTCAGAACTGGCGGCGGCGTGGGCGGATGTGTCCGACGCGTTGAGGGGCTTCTACGAGTTAGCAGATATCCTCATTGTGTTGGACGAGGTCCTCTTGCTGGAGATATCGAACTTCGCCAGACAACTCAAGTTCAGTCCGGTTATAGGGGACGACCATGACCATCCAATAATAACTCACCTGACGGCCAGCCTGTGGTTTCAAAGCATGGACTTGACTATCACAAGCTCCACCAGTAAGTCGAGGGGACCGAGCAATGGAAGAAAGAACGTGGCTGCAACAGAGAAGCAACTGGAGTCGATCGTGTATCGACTGACGCAAGAAAGAGGCAGGTGGCCGTTCCTGACACCAAGGCTGGAAAACGCTACGGAGAAGACGAAGGAGAATGCCCCACCTCTTGTGAAGCAAATCTGGAGTTTTCTTGAGGAGCAGTTGGAAGTGGCCGAGAAAAGGGAAATGACGGTGACCAGGTTCATCACAGCTGCAAACGAGGTCGTAATCGGAGGATTCTGGAGGGAGCACGCAAAGGGCGAGCTGAAGACGAGAAGGGATCACGAGATTCTTGAGTTCTTGAGTCCTTGTTGGGGAAAAGAGGTCATGGCTGGAACGTTTGGTGCAAAGGAGACCATCTTTGGAGCCTTTGTACAAGAAATCCTGAGCATGCCCATCAGCCTGTTGCTCGCACTGTACCTAGTTTACCCGAGGTACCTATTCAATATGGGTCCAGCGTACATGTTCACTCCGGATTGACGGGTATCTGGCACTGGTGCTCCTGACCCAAAGTGAACTGGTGTCATTTCATCGACTAACGAAATATGGGGAGCCCCTGTCGATGGGGAAAACCCACTCGAGCATTGACATCTACTCATATAAGTGTGCTGCAGGGCTAAAGACGCTGCTAGTGGAGTACCTGCTGATGCAGAACCGACACATGACTGAATCCGAAGACGAGAGATGAATGGAGGAAAGTGAATGGGGGCATGCCTCTGTTGACAGACCTGTACCTGGCGATGAGATCGGACCCAATGGGGATAATCCGGGGGATGGAGGAGGTCGTAACCTGCATTTATGGACCGGCCGTGACATACGCGTTTCCAGATCCTCTTGCGACAGCTTATCGGAACTCCGTGACACACTTGAGCCTCATAAATATACTGGATGGGACGACACTCAACTGGTGTCAGCAAGAGGTGCTGAGGGCACAAATGAGCAACACGGTACTCTTCGGAAAAGTGAAAGAGCAAGAGTTGATGGTGTACAATTTCCGAGGACAACTGCAGTGTAGGATGGGAGGTAAACGCGAATGTCCCATCGATACTTAACCCAAGTTCTGGAATCTGAACCCCCTGACGGCGAGTGGAGAAGAGGTCTTGAGGATTCCCGCGTGGAAGAAGAGCTTCGAGTTGGTGAAAAGGGAGCTAGAGGCAATACTGGAGAAGGAAATCTTGCCAACAACCATTCCAGAGTTTCCAACGGTAAGGATAATGACCCTGGGTTGGATAATGAACCAACAGTTTCCTGGTGGTCCCATCCCTGTTTGCGAGAGCAGCGGTGGAAGGGCAGCAGAGGGAATTCGCCGATGGCTGGGATCCCCTATTCATCGGCTACACTGCAGCGGTCTATTTTCACACCTGTGACATAAAAATAAACTCCTGGACGACCCAAGCGAAGAAGATGAGAGGCTCATTGCCCCCAAAATTCGAGATACGAGAGGTCTTGAGTAAGCTTGAGCGGGCGGGTTTGGAGAACATGTTGCCAAAGTGGGACGATGGCAGGATGATCGTGGAAGAAGGACGCATTGCACTAAAAGACGAGATGAAGTTTGCCACGAGAAGATACCGGGCACCTTACGGGATGAAACAGGTGGAGATGAGACAGGAGGGGAAGGAGCTGGATGCAGCAGGCCGGTTGTACGTGGCTCTGACGGAATACAAGAAACCGTATCCAGCGATACCATCAACCCTGTCGGTGGGCACCCCTGGAGATAAAAGAAGCGGCCCTGTAGAAGATCGGTTCAGGAGGATCCTTGAGAGAAGAAGAGTCGAATCAGGAGAAGAAAGCATGGATGAGATTCTCAGCGAGGCAGGGGAGGATATGGAAGTGGGGAACACGCCCGAAACAAAACCATCAGAGGAGGAATTCACCACTCAAGAGCTGTTGAAGGATTTGAGCGGAGAAAATTGGGCAGACACTCTCACACCACCTCTGACCTCATCTCCCCGTAAAAATGTAGAGTTGCCACTGATGAGTGAGACTTCCAATATGGGAATGATACTCTTGAGCGCAGAAGAAAGGGAGAAGAATACCTTCGAGGGAAACAAGACCATGTTCCTAGGGACTCTGGATGAGGACGCTTGGCGAGAATTCTTGAGCGAGTTCAATCGAGAAGTGAATGACGAGATCACACTAGATGATTTCAAGGAAGAACTGTGGGACACAGTGGTGAAGTTCGGAGAACTTGTCCTGATGGGGACGGGTCTGGAGGAAAAAGCTAGAGGAGAACTGCTGAGCAAGATGGTCGAGTTGAGAAAGGCATCACTGAAGACCAAAGAAGACGAATGTAAAGACAGCTCTACTCTGAAACAAAAACCTGTCAATAAAATAAATGAAAGTGTGAGGGGGATAATGTCGAAACTAGTAATATAATTAAAAGTACTAATATCCTTAAGGCTCGAGCAGGGGGAGGCAAGAGTTGGAAGGGTTGGATGGAGACAAAGAGGTCGAATCAGTGATGATAACGGCAACGCCCCCAAGTAAGGACGTGAAGTCTCGCAAGAGGAAGAGAGATGTAGAAGGGTGGGGTAGTCCTTCGGCGGATGCGGTCTCGGAGAAAATCTTGAGAGAGACGGCCCCCATGGTTCTGGCACGATGGAACACAGCAGCCTACAAGAGTAGCTACGAACCAAGGAAACTTCTCGAGGTACAAAGAGCGATGGAGGTTCCCACCAACTCGACAACGGAAGAAGACTTCAAGCCTCAGAGGACGAAGATGAAACGAGGTTCGACGAGCGGGCAGACATGGGAAGTGGAAGTCGGCAAAGAATGGGTCTCAAATGAACACCAGGCCACTGGGAAGCAAGTAACTAGCGATCCTCTCGAGAAGAATAAAACGAGGAACACCTCCCGACCGTGGTGGGTGGCCCTGGAAACATTGAAGGAATTGGAAGACTGCCTAAAGAAGCTCGACAGTGGAGTGTTACGCAAACGACGCAACTGGGCTACCCAGCAGAAGGCTGAGATTAACAAATTGGAATTGGGGAGCCATCTGAGGAGAACTTGGCAGAACTTGTTGAGGGATCATTTTGAAGAAGCGATGAGGACATCCTCATCGGCGTCGCCATTGATGGCAAATCCCTTTGTTAGAACAGCAGGACAATTGATGTTCGCGTGGAGCCTGGTGGGAATAGAGTTGGAAACGCTGACCTCGCACGACAATTTGAAGTTGGATGGAAAAAGTCTAGAAATTTATCAGACATTGATGCAACACGTTGCTAGGGATAACTCAGGCTTGAGCCTGGCAAGGAGGAGAGACGCTACTTGTCTCTTGAGGTGGATAATGTCGGTGATGATTGACAGCACCATCCTAGCATGTCAACAAAGAGCAATTGGAAGCAAAGCAATGGAAAGGAGAATCTCAACAGTCGTCTTGAATGTATACCAGAGTACTGGGATAGAAAAAGAGGATGGTTCCAGGCAGTCTCTAGAGAGTCACAGGAAGTTAGACGAGATACGGAGATTCTATAACAAGAAGTTTGAAGAGAAACACGACGTGCACCGTAACTTGGCCTCGTCGGGAGAGTACTCGAAACCCAATAAGAAGGGAGAGAACCAGTATGTGTCTGGAGTGATGGGGATGGCGTTCAACCCTTTCCTGGACTCGGAAGCCGGATGCGCTCACAGAAACTACGAGGTTGCGGAGCTACTAAAGTTCTGGACAGAGAAGATATTGGAGAGAGAGAGAGAGACCTAGCTTGGGTTTGATTCCCGAGAAAACACCAGAGGTGATAAGTGTGCCGCGCTCAAGTATGAGAGTCGAACTGAAGATGGGTAACGGGAATGGCATGTTGGCCACGAATCTGGGAGTGTTGTGGAAATTGCTGAGACCCTCCTGGTGTCCAGATCCCCATGCGAGCCTGATCGAGGAAGTCACGGAGTGAGTGAGATTAGCACCAGCGGAGGACGAAGATCTGGCGACATTGAGCATAGTGCACAAACTGATCCTGCCTCAGGTGAAGGAGTCAAGTGAAGCAACGAGTAAACTAGGGTCGGTGAAGAAAATGGAGCCGGGCAGTTGCCTTGACTCGACGTGTGGAAATGGCGAGCACACCTGTGACGGACGGTCATGCGTCAGGATACAGTCCTTCCAGAAAGAAGATCTAGTCACCTGGTTTGAAGACATTACCGAGAGGGAGAAGAGTGAAATACAGATAGTGGCTGAGTGTTACGCGAGTACCACGGTAAACCTAGCAACAGCTCTGGGATTCTTCTCGAGAATGTGCAGTCTCCAGTCACTGGAGAGGCTAGAGTCAGAACACCACTTGGTGACCGCGTTGAGTGTGGAGTCATGGCCCGGGGTGTTGCAGGTAACCCAGAAACACATCAAGAGCTGGAAGGTTGGACTTGAAGCGGAAATGGGATTTCCCATGAGCGAAGCCTATGGTCTGCTTCTAAATGCGAAGTCTTTAGTGGGGTCAGTGATGGCCAATCTATGTGGCAGCCACTATCCATTGCACAGGCGATGGTGGAGGTATCCAGCCAAAGGGTATTGATAGACAAGGCCTTCTCAGTGCCCAAGTGCGTAAGACTGGCTCGGATGTCGCCTCACTCACACCGGTTGCTGAGAAAAATCCGAGGGACAGTGCCGAAAGAACAGAGGGACGACTTGAGTGAAATCTGGGGGGAAGAACTTTTGGGTTTGGAAATTGAAAACACAAGTGACCACGAGAGACAAAACGTGATCGGAAAACCTATGGGTGGTGCTCCAAAACCTGGAAGACAACGACGCGATACACGAGAAAACGATGGAACTTGAGCCTCTCCTAGAAGCCTCGGGAGAACGCAACCTTAGGAGCATTGACCTCACACATGGGGAATGTCCATGCCACTGTCTAGCACAAACGGTGTGGTACCCGGATCACGCGAATCTCTGCCTGATCTGGGATGTGGAAGAAATCAGGTCGTTAGGACTGCCCGATCATCAGCAGAAGGTGACCATCTTGGTGGTGAGCACGATGCTGGCTTTACGATGGATTGAAGAAAATGTAACGAAGTATCGGGAATCGAAGACGAAAACGGCAGAGTCGATTTACGCGACAGATTACAGCGGGAGACTTGAGTTGTTTGAGACTACATGCAAGGTATTTGCCATACCAATGGAAGTCAGACACGTATGGAGCCGCTTAAGGTTCTTTCCTTGGTTTCGAGCGACGTTGACGTCCTGGTTGTACATGATAACGAAGGATCATATGAGGAAATATCAGAAGGAATATCGACAGTTCCAGGCCGAGATAGGACCGGAGGCTTTCAAGAGACCTCTGCTGACCCATCGAAATGCGATCACGACGGGGTGGAAAAAAGTTGGTAGAGTGTCCAGAAACAAACACCAGGGCGAGAGAGTCGATACTAGAGGAAGACTTGGCGAAGAACGTGAGCCTGAGTCTGCACAATTCCTTCTGTTTGAACCGAGAGTCGAGGGTGAAGAGTTTGCCCAATCAAGCGAAGAGATTGCAGGAGCAAAGGGAATGGATGCGGTCCTATGAACAGCTGAAGGCCTGGAAAGAGATCGTGATTAGCTCCGATGACGAAGAGGCACTGTTGAAGCAGATCACGGTGTCAAATACATCTGGGTCTGGTACCTCGAAGGCGAAGAACGCGAGGTGAGCAGGTGGCTCAATGGGGAATTCTAGAGTCTTGAGTCTTGAGAGGGAAAGAAAGGGGCTCGAGGGTGAACTTGGATGAAATTTAGGTTCACGAAAAAGAAATTTTAACAAATGAGATATTGTTACTACTATGTTATATCTATTCTGTAAATCAAAATGCTGCATGAAAATTTCCTGATTGAATAGGACAAAAGAAATTTTAAAATACTAGCTTTAAA